>NC_061093.1:482477-484250 GCF_015104395.2 Macrobrachium nipponense | reverse complement strand
AAGTCTGAGATGGTTTGTTATATGATAAATAACAATATGGTTAAAAGAATTTAGGATAAGTTTTCGAAGTTTGACATACGCTATGAGTTATTTTTACTCAATGTTTGGATATTCATTAAAGATCTCTTACAACATTTGTAAATAAACCAGTTGTATCATAGATTGTACAAGAAACTGCTGAGTAGGTTTGAATTTGAATTTGATCTGAAGGGAGCAGTGACATAATACTACATGCAGGCAATGACGGCCTCAGATGTATAATAAACTTAATAATAGGGCAGGCTTAAGTGAGAAGCGGCACAGAACGCTTAACATAATATTTTGTGACTTCGTGAGACAGCGAGAGATTAGCTTCTGTGTATACTGAAATAATCTGTTTAGCGCAGACCATAATGTTATACCGCAAATGAAAATTCCTTCTTCTTTCAAGTATTCGATTCATGTTTTTCTGACTTACGTGAAGGCAGTTTGTATCTAGTTAGAAAAAAATGACAATTGATATTGCTGGGGAGTGAGTGAATGATAGTCTTGAATGCAACCAAAGGGGTGAATACGACTAAACGGGTTTTGCGAAATACAAAAACTTCTTCAACATCATTCGTCCTCCTCCTCCTACCCCGATGATTGGCAGAAAGGGGGATGACGTCATTCTACGTCACTTTTTCCGGAAAACACATGGGCATCTGCATAAATACCTGTCGTCACCACAGCCTTGGAAAGTCGCGTTACGGCTGCCGTAACTGTAGCCACAGCGTAGTATATCATATTCACGGTCCAGTATCTAGACCGTGATCATATTCAACGCCAGGGTTGATTTAAGGCTCAGTCCTGCCGGTGTGACCTAACTTCTTTCTCAGTTCCTTGTGGGAGGATATCAAAAGTTATGGGAATGCTGTAGAGATGTTGTTTACCAGATCGATCTCTTTTTGGAGTCGTGAATTTTAAAATAATTCACAAAACAGAAACAAAAAGGTCATGAAACTTAAGAGTAATAAAGGATTTTTATCACGTTTACTCATTATTCAACTTTTTAAATTACGTTTACAAAGCATGCATAATGATTAACAGCTTTTTTTTTATTAAGAAAATCATAGATATTTTTACTTATGACAAAATAAATAGCATGCAATTAATAGCGTAATTTTTCCTGTTTGAAAAAATTAGAAACGTATTTAATTATACGATTCAACTATTGTACATGATTTATTTATAATCATGTACACATGCTCAAATACCCACATACAAACTCACTGTTGATCTTGCGTGTCTGGGTAGATAGATAGATAGATGGTAAGAAGACGAATGAAGATCTTCTCATATGATGTGGCATTTCCCAAGTCTCTTTGAGCTGCCTCGAACGGTCTCTCTCCAATCTTTTCAGTCTTCGTCAATTCCGTAACCTTGGAGCAAAAAGATGAAGAGGGAGAAAAAGAAGAAAAGTAAATAAAGCAATAAACAAAAAAGACTTTATATGAATATGCAAAATAGTGGTAACGATGCTTTAAATGTTAAACGATAAGTAAATTACTTCTTTAGTTAACAACTCATTAGACAAAGGAAAAACTCGCCCCAGCATCCCAGCGTCATTTTCCGCGAAATTGGTGTTTCTTGTTCAATGAAATTAAACGTTTTATAAAGACAAAGTCTTGATGCAACAGGGGAAGGCGAACTTTTATATATGTTGCTGCCCTTCACTTCTGTCAAAAATTAGGAGCTAACTGTTTAACACACTCATTATTTATTTCTTTGCGTTTTCTTTCGCATAAATAAATC
>NC_061093.1:454977-477477 GCF_015104395.2 Macrobrachium nipponense | reverse complement strand
ATACCACTACTAACATGCAAGATTCAGTTATCCATGGAAAAGAACTTCCAGTGGAAGAAGAGTTAAATAATAAAAATGCCAAACTGGAAAGGCCCAGGTCCCGATGAAGTCCATGGATACTGGCTCAAAAACTTCAAGGCCCTACACCCACGAATAGCAGAACAACTCCAGCATTGTATCTCAAATCACCAAGCACCCAAATGGATGACCACAGGAAGAACATCCTTAGTACAAAAAGACAAGAGTAAGGGAAATATAGCCATTAACTACAGGCCTATCACCTGCCTACCAATAATGTGGAAGTTACTAACAGGTATCATCAGTGAAAGGCTATACAACTACCTAGAGGAGACAAACACCATCCCCCACCAACAGAAAGGCTGCAGAAGGAAGTGTAGGGGCACAAAAGACCAGCTCCTGATAGACAAAATGGTAATGAAGAACAGTAGGAGAAGGAAAACCAACCTAAGCATGGCATGGATAGACTATAAGAAAGCCTTCGACATGATACCACACACATGGCTAATAGAATGCCTGAAAATATATGGGGCAGAGGAAAATACCATCAGCTTCCTCAAAAATACAATGCGCAACTGGAATACAATACCTACAAGCTCTGGAATAAGACTAGCAGAGGTTAATATCAGGAGAGGGATCTTCCAGGGCGACTCACTGTCCCCACTACTCTTCGTAGTAGGCATGATTCCCATGACAAAAGTACTACAGAAGATGGATGCCGGGTACCAACTCAAGAAAAGAGGCAACAAAATCAACCATCTGATGTTCATGGACGACCTCAAGCTGTATGGTAAGAGCATCAAGGAAATAGATACCCTAATCCAGACTGTAAGGATTGTATCTGGGGACATCAGGATGGAGTTTGGAATAGAAAAATGCGCCTTAGTCAACATACAAAAAGGCAAAGTAACGAGAACTGAAGGGATAAAGCTACCAGATGGGAGCAACATCAAACACATAGATGAGACAGGATACAAATACCTGGGAATAATGGAAGGAGGAGATATAAAACACCAAGAGATGAAGGACACGATCAGGAAAGAATATATGCAGAGACTGAAGGCGATACTCAAGTCAAAACTCAATGCCGGAAATATGATAAAAGCCATAAACACATGGGCAGTGCCAGTAATCAGATACAGCGCAGGAATAGTGGAATGGACGAAGGCAGAACTCCGCAGCATAGATCAGAAAACCAGGAAACATATGACAATACACAAAGCACTACACCCAAGAGCAAATACGGACAGACTATACATAACACGAAAGGAAGGAGGGAGAGGACTACTAAGTATAGAGGACTGTGTCAACATCGAAAACAGAGCACTGGGGCAATATCTGAAAACCAGTGAAGACGAGTGGCTAAAGAGTGCATGGGAAGAAGGACTAATAAAAGTAGACGAAGACCCAGAAATATACAGAGACAGGAGAAAGACAGAAAGAACAGAGGATGGCACAACAAACCAATGCACGGACAATACATGAGACAGACTAAAGAACTAGCCAGCGATGACAATTGGCAATGGCTACAGAGGGGAGAGCTAAAGAAGGAAACTGAAGGAATGATAACAGCGGCACAAGATCAGGCCCTAAGAACCAGATATGTTCAAAGTATGATAGACGGAAATAACATCTCCCCTCCCATATGTAGGAAGTGCAATACGAAAATGAAACCATAAACCGCATAGCAAGTGAATGCCCGGCACTTGCACAGAACCAGTACAAAAAGAGGCATGATTCAGTGGCAAAAGCCCTCCACTGGAGCCATGTGCAAGAAACATCAGCTACCTTGCAGTAATAAGTGGTACGAGCACCAACCTGAAGGAGTGATAGAAAACGATCAGGCAAAGATCCTCTGGGACTATGGTATCAGAACGGATAGGGTGATACGTGCAAACAGACCAGACGTGACGTTGATTGACAAAGTCAAGAAGAAAGTATCACTCATTGATGTCGCAATACCATGGGACACCAGAGTTGAAGAGAAAGAGCGGGAAAAAAAAATGGATAAGTATCAAGATCTGAAAATAGAAATAAGAAGGATATGGGATATGCCAGTGGAAATCGTACCCATAATCATAGGAGCACTAGGCACGATCCTAAGATCCCTGAAAGGAATCTGGAAAAAACTAGAGGCTGAAGTAGCTCCGGGCCTCATGCAGAAGAGTGTGATCCTAGAAACGGCACACATAGTAAGAAAAGTGATGGACTCCTAAGGAGGCAGGATGCAACCCGGAACCCCACACTATAAATACCACCCAGTCGAATTGGAGGACTGTGATAGAGCAAAAAAAAAAAAAAAAAAAAAAAAAAAAATAATAATAATAATAATAATAATATCGAACTGTTAAAAAGAAATGAATACTGGAACGAACCCCACCTAAGGGGAAAAAGTGAATATTGAAAATTACAAGCAATCCAAAGAAACTCCAACTACACCAGGAGAACATTTTAAATAAGGTATTATACTAATCTCATTACAAGTGGAAATACATAATTACCCTTAATCCCAATCAAACAGCCAAGGACAGTAAAGAAGCAATTAATCACTTTACAATTCCCATCAAATAATACTAATGAAAATCATACCATTAACAACAACAAAAAATATAACCCCTCAAACCGACAGTCCTTAACACTACAGAAAAGGACCAATAGAATTACAAAACCAGAAGTTTCTAAAGATAGATCAAATACTTCTGAACCAATATTTAACATCACCAAACATGCTTAGTCTTGTGGGTGTAATGAGTGCTTCGTAGGTACATATAACCAACTAACCACCAAGACAGAGGACACAGTACGAAATTGTATTGACCATTTTATTAAATTAAGGAAATGTCCTCTAACACACCAGCATGAGAACGAATTATGTTCTGAATCCTTAAAATACAGAAAGGAAATTATAAAATCAAAGATAGACTCATTAATATTTAATTATGAAAAACAAACAAACGCTGAATCTAATAATCAGCATACAAATACATCAATAAAAAAGTCACAAATCAATTCAAATGCATACAAACTTCGAGACTAAGTAAAATCAGCAGTCATCTTACAGCACTTAACCCCAATTCCCCCCAATAATGAAATGTAAAATTATTCAGTGGAACATAAACGGACTTCTAACAAGAATCCGTTCTGACGAACTACAAAGAATTGTGCGAGAACACAATCCAATGTGCATATTTCTACAGCATATATGAACTAACCCTACAAATATCCAACACTATAAAATTGCCTGTTATTCACCAACTGACGGTGGAAAATTAGGCACAGCTATATACGTTCATAATAGCATAACATATGAACCTTCCAACATACCATCTATGACGTATCAAATAACAGCTAGTAAACTGTATATGCCAGACAAAAGTAAATGCACTATTTGTAATTTATATTACCAACCAAATTTCAAAGCAAATTTCAGTGATTTTTCTGAACTTATAAGCAATAGTATACACGAACCCCTACTTATAGCTGAAGATTTTAATGCACATAATCCTTTATGGGATGCTAATAACCCCACTGACATATCTGAACCAACATAGAAAAAACTATAATGAAACACAACCTGTGTTGTCTCAGTGAAAGTGAAGTGCCAACAGATTTTCCAAACACACACCTAACCTTTTCCTCAATTGACATTTCATTATGTTCAAATGATGTAGCCGAGAAATTTGAATGGAATGTCCTAGACGATTCATACACAATGACCATTTCCCAATCATTCTGAACTACTTAAGTAATACCAAAATATTGCCACCTACAAGATATAATATCCAAAAAGCTAACCGGGATAAATATTTCCTATACACTCGAAACATACCACCATTCCCACATAATGAAGATCGCAATACTACATGTGAATCCTTCTCAAACTTCATAATAAATGCTGCAGATAAAAGCATTCCAAAAACCAAATCACAATCCACAAAATCCCCTGTCCCATGGTGGAATCCAACCTTAACATCCTTGAGTGAAATAAAACATATATTGGGTCGCAATCTTGACAGTCTCAAAACTCGCCTTAAATCACTCAACAAAATTCCCTATAATATAAATATATTAAACAAAACAGTATAGTTATAACAAATATAACAATTAACCACATTAAACCACTATATAACAAATATACAGCCAAATTTAGAGAAACAATAATAGCTGAAAAAATCGCATCATGGAAAGAATATGTCTCAAACATATCTTCAAACACATCCAGAAGGGATATCTAGCAAAAGATAAGGAAAATCAATGGAAAATATATAAGACCTCCAAGAAGTGCAATACATCTAAATAGAAAAATATACCATGATACTTTGATACTTATGAAATATCAAATATAATTGGAAAACATTTTGAAAACATCAGTGCTTACGCTAGCCTGCATATACCTTTTCAAAACATCAGAAAACAAATAGAAAATATAATACTTAATTTTGAAACTCTTGAAGACCTGGAATATAATTATATTTTCAACATAGAAGTACTAGATAATGCTATCAACTTATGTCATCCCTACGCACCAGGATATGATAAAATATCATTTGAAGTGATAGAAAAATTAGCTCCTATAGCTAAATCATATTTATTAAAATTTTATAATAGTATCCGGCTAAAACGTGTCTTTCCTGATAAATGGAAACATGCCATGATAATTCCAATAAATAAATCAGGAAAAGATGCAAATAATCCATCCAATTATTGACCGATATCCCTATAACAAGCTGCCTATGCAAAATCTTAGAAAAAATGGTTAATGCACGATTAACGTACGTAATAAACAAAGAATCCATTTTAACACCAACACAATCAGGTTCAATAGCTGGCAGATCAACCCAAGATCCTTTAACTCATTTAGAGGATCATATCGAAAAAGGCTTTGAACAAAAAAAAATAACAGTAGACTAGCTATATTTTTTGATGTAGAAAAAGCATACGGCACAACATGGAAACATAACATCATGCAAAAACTCCACTCCAAGAGACTAAGAGGCCACTTACTAATATTTATTAAGAACTTTTTAACAAACAGAACTTTTCAAGTAACAGTTGAAAATTCCTACTCAGTAACCTATAAACTGGAAGAAGGAATCCCTCAAGGTAGTGTCTTGAGCTGTACATTGTTTGCTTTAGCAATTAATGTCATTACTATAAATTTACCAAGTGGTATAAAAAACAGTTTATATGTTGATGACTTTGCTATTTACTATACGGGTCACAATTTGAGACATGCTCAAAGAGTTCTTAATACTGCCATTTCAAATAATGTAGTTGGACAAATTCAGTTGGATTTAAATTTTCAACTGATAAAATAAATAAATACAATCATCTTCTACAAAGACAAAAGATGGCTGAAGAACCAAACAATCAAACTTCACCTATATAGCACTGAAATACAATTTTATATTAATATCAAATATCTAGGAGTGATATTTGATCAACATTTAAATAGGAAAGAGCATTAAAGCCAAGGGCATCAAAGCCCTTGCCATATTGAAAAAGTTATCACACTAATTGGGGAGCAAAGGGAGACATTATATTAACAATATATAAGGCAACAGTCTTATCCATAATAGATTACTGCAGTCCAATATATTCATCCGCCACAGAATCTGCATTAAAAACTCTCGATACATTGCACCATGAAGGCGTGCGATTGTGCACAGGAGCATTCCGATCGTCCCCAACAAACTCGCTTCTGGTAAAGGCAGATCTGTTGCCCTTGAAACATCACCGTGATTTAATAACAATACGAAGAGGTCTTTCACTACAAGCAGGATCATCTACAGCTGACTGCTTTCAAAATTATAATCCAGTAACAGAAGTTCATAGTACCAGCTCTTTCCCAAAAGGAGCTAATTACCTAATGAACTTTCATAACATAAATCCAATTTTTCACCCACTAATAGAATTGTCACCACCATGGATGTTAAATCGAATAAACACATGTACCTCCCTATCATACCTACTTAAAAACAAATGACTAGCACAGAAATGTGCAGCCAACATGCTTTGGAGCACATTAGAAGAAAAGGAGACAAATCCATGGTATATACAGACGGCTCCAAAAATAATATTGGCGTAGGAGCATCGGCATATTCGAAAAATATATTAATCAAAAGAAGCCTACCTTTAATATCACCAATATTTACTGCCGAACTCACGTCCATACAAATGGCTCTCGATATTATATCTGAGAAAAAGCAAGTGCCACTCTTTACTATTGGAATGACCTCCTTTGTTAAGCAAAATGTTCGAGATGATTACTAAAGGTCTTGTCAACCGCAATCATTGATGATGATGATGATGATGTTGAAATGACAAGTCGCGTAATGGCTTTGTCAATAATACGAACAGTTTTGTCCAATATTAGTTTTTTTATTTTTTTAGTCCGGGGGGAAAACGTATTATTGAAGGCTCCGGACAACAGAATTCGAATTAGTTAAGTTTACCTTTAATGGATGGTTATTGTATTTGCACATTCTTCTTCTTCTTCTTCCTTTCATAATACGATTTTATCCTTCGTAATTACTTTAAACTCACTTAAAACCAGTATAAAGTAGACTTTGAATAAATAGTACTAGGAATATTAGTTAACTAATTATATATCTACCAATTAACGTTCGTGTCTCATCTATATTTTGATAACCACACTTTATATATATATATATATATATATATATATATATATATATATATATATATATATATATATATATATATATATATATATATATATATATATATAATCCTAAAATGCGAGCGTGAATAACTTATGGCAAGAATCACTGTCGTGAACGAGACCTTTATCAGCACCAGGTGTTGACAAAAATGAACAACAGGAACTTGTAGGGATTTTACTAAGCGTTTTTTCTCATAACTAAAAACCAATAATTTTTCCCTTTACATAAACTATATATAATCATTTTGGCCCAAGTTCAAAGACCCGTACTTAAATATAATTTTTCTTTAGTATAAACACCACATATTTTTTCTTACATAAACTATATATAATAATTTTGGCCCAAGTTCAAAGACTCGTACTTAAGTAATATAATTTTTTATTAGTATAAACACCACTTATTTTTCTTCCTTTTTTTGTTTAGTCAGACAAAATGTATCAGCTGAAAATAATTTTCTGATAAAAAAAGTTTGCAAAGGTTTGGAAAATAACTGAGCAAAAATGTTCTTTATAAAATAGTTTATCTTTTAACGTCAAATCATGAAGATTCTTTCTCAGCCCAGCGAAGGTCATTTGTGCGCGATTTGTATGTGTGTTTATGAGAGAGAGAGAGAGAGAGAGAGAGAGAGAGAGAGAGAGAGAGAGAGAGAGCTGTGTGTTGTGTAATGGTTTATTCATTCTAAGGAAGATCTCCGTATAGAGATATTGATTATAAATAAAATGTTTTGACTGAACAATATAGAAAGGGAGTATTGATGCAGTACAGGTGAAGCAACTTGAGAAACATACAAACATACCGAAATAATGGATCTGGCATAGCATCTGAAACAGTACTAAGTGTTTGACAAACCTCGATATGCGACCCCAGTTGGCTCTGGATTTCTTCAGCCAGGCCGTTTTATCAATGGTGGCATTAGGAATATACTGATGGACAAGTATGTCCAACTCAATAGCGCAGTGGTCGGAAGTGCCTATAGATTCACATACCTTGGGCTTCACAATAGCCGGAACATCTGTGAATATCTGGTCTAATCTATGACCAGGAATACGTGTGGGTTCCTCAATTAGTTGGACACAATCGGAGGGTACATAGAACTTACTTCAGAATAGTCTATATTGTTCTTTTCTGTACGAATTAAAAGAAGTTTCACGTATACATATACATAAAGATATATACACACACACCAATCAAACTTCAAGGATTATCAAATCAACAGAAGGAAAAATCTCTCTTGTATCATTTCCCTTTATACAATGTACCCTCCAAGACCTCCTCCTCCTGCCTCCAATCACCGTCAGTAAGAGCAGACGCCTTCAAGAACCAGAATTTAATCTCATTCGCCCTGTCGACCCAAGCAAGACGAATCTGATGACCTCGATTTACCCGACATGAGAGGTCCTCAAACAACCCCAACTACTCCTCCTCCTGGTTGTAACTTCAAACAAGAGTATCCTACGAGATGTTCTTATGTTCTTTCTCAACTCTCAGACCTCTATTCCTACTCTGGGAAAAGAGGAGAGGCGCTCCTCCTGAGGAAATTGGATTGAAGAACGACGCCCAGAGAATGCCTCCTACCATTGATGAGGAAACGGATTTGCTCTCTGACTCGTTCTGAAAGAAGCAGTGCCTGATGTTTTCCTAAGCGGACAATTGGGGCAGTAAATGTGCCTTACTGTTTTATAGTAGAGAAACGTTGAAAGGTTATCTGGCATTTGTACGGCATTTAACATAAAAACTAAAATTCGCGACCGATCAACCTATCCAGTGGCCTAATCTAACCCTAATTTGAATAAGAAAAAATATAAAGTTTGTCTGCAGCGTCCCTTCGGGCCCTAGCTGCCCCTACTCTTTATTAACATAACTGTGGGGATTCCTCCCAGTTCCACCCTAGATCCTTGTACCAAATCTCCTTTAATTTCTGGAATCTTTTATACTGTCCAACCACTCCAACTCTCTCTTTTCTGTATCTTAGGAGCTGAATGGTAAAAAGTGTCCCAGTGCTTTGCTTGGCACCATAAATTTCATAGAATTAAATAAAAAAATAAATTTCGTGATTAGTGCAGCCTATGAAGTACAATAACAATTATATGAAAAAATGCAATATATCATAAGAATTCGCCTTAACTTTTTATCTGACAATAAGAATATGATCATCAGGTATTCACACAGATGCAATGAGACTATGACCGAGATGACAGTCCATGAATTGCTCTTCTTTCAGTCATGAGGTGGGATTCGTGATGGAATGTAAAATTACAAAAAATAGCATTTAAATAAAGTTACGTAACCGCCCAAATATTAAACTTTGTCGAATCTTAACAAAACGAGTTTAGACGTAAAAGTCGACCCTGGCTGAGGATTTTGTACATAGTTAGAATTTACACCGAATTTTGTTGATAGAAATATGTAGAACAAAAATAAAAGGGACTGAAAACCAGAGTATGAATGAAGACCTCACTTCCGAGAACCTTGCCTTAGACACAACCTCCTCCTCCTCCTTCAGATAAAAGGAAGAAGACGCTTGATCACTGACATTGAGAGAATGTGGAACTGAGGAAATTCAAAAGGATCGTTTATTATTATCTACTACCTCTTCTTCTTCTCCTCTCAATCGTCCATCAAAGATCTATTTCTCTCTTTTATTATCCCGGGATTTTGTTTTCATCGGCTCCGTTTCAGATGAAAACTCCCTCATATGCTTGTGGTTTCCAATACGATTTCTGAACTTTGGAAATATAATACAATCTTTTTTGACAAGTCTTCCGTTTAAACAAAGAATTAAGGTAGGTTTACATCTAAGCACTATTGTGTTGCGGGCTGTGGCGTGGGACCGCGGTGTCTAGCAAAGTGTTACGGCATTGGTTCGGTTTTACGGTCGTTGTTGCTATGCCAGGGTCTTGCGCTCTTGCGGCTTTGTTACTCCGTGTAGCGGTGTGTTGCGGGTGGCTTGCGGTGTAGTTGCGGAGTAATAATAACATAATTCATAATAATGAAACAAATGAGAAGCAAATGATGGACATAACAAAAATACTTATACTAAACAAACATGTGAAGCATAGAAAGTAAGAAAATGAACATGAAAAGCATAGTAAGTAAGAAAATGAACATGAAAAGTATAGAATGAAAGAAAATGAAATTGGGACTTGGTTTATACCATAACATTTTCAACTGCAAATATCATATATTATCAACTGAGGTCAATAAGTCTTCAGTCTGTTACTGGTTTTTCATTGTTCCCCTGTTAATAACAATGTCCAGTCAATGTTAATTATTGTTTCAATAACATATTTGTATGTGTTCATGTTCATTTGATCATGTTCTCAATATTATATTATTGTTCTTTACCTTGTATGTTATTATATCATTTGATGGCCATATTTATTTCATGTTTCATTTCATTTTATAGTTCAAGTTATTTTCCGAGTTCTATTTATTTCATATATCATATTTCATGTTAGATTTCCTGTTATATTTCTTCATGTTATTCTTTATGGCCATGCTTTTTCATTTTTCAATTTCATCTCACCCAATCGTATCATCATATATATTGTCATGACATATAAATTAAGCATCAATAAGGAAACTGTAAATGCAAGTCAGTATTTCAACATATTTATTACAAAAAGAAACATTATGAATGATATAAAATGTACAAAATCATTTAATATTACGAAAACTAAAAAAATCATTCATTATTGAACAAATAAAATTCTATTTATTTATACAATGTCGACAGGCTGTCAGGGCGCAAAAGATGCCCCCGTGGTCTGTCCGGCCCCTTTTATCCTCCCAAGAATGCGCGGCAACCTTCCATCCAATCGACCTCTGTTTTTGTCAAAATTAAGAGGTGGTTGTGGAATTGTTGATATTCAGTGTAAAGCGAAGTCAACCATGTTTAGTACATTTCTAAAATGTTTAAAAGATCGTTGTTTTGGTTACCAAATGATTATTTATTATTGTAAAGTCAGAGCAACCTACCATATAGAAAATGAATGCCAACATCAGCATTGCACTATTTTTACACATAGTTTTTATGAAAGTATGATAAATATATTACGAAGTGCTAATAAGGTGACCTCTTATCCACAGATAAAATGAAAGTGGTATGGTATATTGAACAATTTAATGAAAAACAGTGAATATGTTCCAAATATTGAAAAATTGTATCCACTATTCAACTGGAAACTAATTTGGGAACCTGTAAATAATAAATATATAGGAACTGGAAGTAGTAGAAATTTGTTTAAGTATGTTCATGAAGTTTTAAGTACAAATGATAGGCTAGCCATGATGAAAATAAAAGGTGTTAAGGAATGCGGTTGTGGATGCATAGAAAGTAATATGCATATGGTATATTTCTGTCCTTTGGTTAAGAATTTGTTGTCCTGGGTATTCGGATGCTTAGAAAATGTTGTAATTTAAAAACAAAAACTAATAGCAGGTTAAGGATTTTAAAAACTAGATTTTGAAGCAAACTCAAAACGGAGTGAAAATGAAGCAATGGTAATAATTGCAGATTTTATTTCAAGCATATGGATGGCAAGATATTTGGGAATAAGTACTGACCAGTAAATTATTAAATGTATAATGAATAGACTGTTAAATACATTTAATGTAAATATTATAGGATTCAAGTCTAATGTTAAAAAAATTTTCACTAATCAGTATTCTAATTTAAAAACATATTTAGAAAAATAATAAATTGTAATATTTCTATACTATAGATAGATCTTATAATGTATATACAAAAATGTAAAATATAATATTGTAAAGTAATATTTCTTAATAAAAGAAAAAAAAAGTATTGAGGTTCACCTAAAAATATATATTTTAAAATTTTAAAAATTCTACCTGGGGAGATGGCGTAACACGCCGCACGCCCCGCAACTTGTGCGCGCCATTTATTAATCGTGTATGAAGGTGCCGTAAGGGCCGTAACATCACGCCATAACACTCCCTCGCGGCTGGTACGACGTCACACCACATTGCACCACGTGGGGTGTGGTGCGGGGCTGTGCCACACCGCTTACGGCTTCGTGCGACTTCATCAACCCGCCAGACGCCGCGCAGAAATTTGAAATGATTCAAAATCCGGGCAGCGTCGTGCGTCGTTAATGGTCTTCGCCAGCCGCCGCCAGCGAGGTGGCGTGCTTTCATGCGGTTTCTTGCGGTCCCACGCCGTAACAGACCGCACCACAAAAGTGCGTAGGTGTAAACCAGTCTTGAGGACGGGAACGAATGAGTGAGTGAGTGAGTCAGTCAGTGAGTGGGTAAGTGAGGGAGTCAGTAAGTGAGTGAGTGAGATAGGAATGAGTGAGTGACGGAGGGAATGAGTGACGAAGTGAATGAGTGAGTGAGAGTGAGGGAGGGATTGAGTGAGTGAGGGTGGAAATGAATGAGTGAGAGAGTGAGGGAGGGAATGAGTGAGTGAGAAATTCAGTTACAAATGTGTCTAGACATCGTCCTTGCACTGATTTAGAGCCAAGAGGTTTTCGTTCCGTAACTATTCATCAACTTTGTTTGGCCAACTTTTCTTTTTTTTTTTTGCAAATTCGCGCTGAAGTTGCTGATGATATAAAAAAAATCATAGCTTTCTCTCTCTCTGCATTACAAGCCTAGTGTTTTGCAAGCTGCTGAACTTGCAAATTTTCCCTGTCTCTCCATCACCTTTTTCTCACTTCCGCAGACTCGTTTCTAGTTAAACGATGCTTTTTATGTCTCAGAGAAGAAATTTATTCGCGTCTTGCAACTCCCCATTTCGAAAAGTATTGTTGCAATATTCTTTTAAAAAGAATATTGCCACCTTTCGTCCTTGTATTTCGGTAAATATTACTGCATTCTTCAAAAGACTATTGCCAACTTTGCATTTCGAGAAGTATTGTTGCAATATTCTTTTAAAAAGAATATTGCCACCTTTCGTCATTGTATTTCGGTAAATTTATTCTGCTTTCTTCAAAAGACTATTGCCAGTTTTTTCCTGTTTTGTTAAATAAAAGAGCATCAAGAAGTGAATCTACAGACTCTTGTGATCACTTCCCAGATATTGTATGGTTAAAAGATATCTAAATTCTAAAATTCCAAAAGCCCAGTGAACCTTCCTGATGGTTTCATTTTTAAGTAAACAAGTGATATGTTTTATTTCTAAGTATGTGTGCTTAATGCATAAATGTGCATCTCTAAAGCAAACTGATCTTGGATAATGCAAAGAGAAATTAGAAAATATAAATGAATAATTAAAACATAGTTCAGCAGGAAAACGAGATCTGTAAAGGATATAAAAATGTACTAAGCTAAGAAATGTGAAGTGAATAGAATTGCATACATACGTATGCATGTATATATGTATATTATTACTTTCTAAATAAGGTCTACGAAGTCTTTGGCCTACTACGTAGCAACTACTACAGTGAAGCCATCTGGTGTGAGATGACGTCATTTTTCCTTTATTATTTTCAGAAGAAGAAAAAGTAGAAACGATTTAGTTTGTGACACTCTCGAGATCATCGAATTCTGAGGCATTTTGGAAATAATCTCTCTCTCTCTCTCTCTTTATCTTCGGCATGTAATAAACGAGGAACATTTCTCCAAAAGACATAAAAAAGCGGAATTTATGAGAAGAGAGAGAGAGAAAAAAGCACAAGGAAATATATACCCCCTCTCTCTCTCTCTCTCTCCAAGGTTACAGTAACACTAAAAGGTAGTTACTTTGAAAAGCAAGTACACTACAAAAGGACATTATAGAAAGTAAACTTAACTTGATAACTACTAGACCATTTTTGAAAATAAAAATTGTCAATGAAAAAAAAAATTATCCAAAAATTCTAATTGTATATAAACACACTACAAAAATTTTTACGCGGTAATATTTTAAGTAATAAAAAAGTTACTATAAGATACATTTAACGATTCGCAAAATGGAGAATGATAAAAAATACATATAAATATTAAAGTATTCTTTTACTTGTTGGTAGAGACAATTTGTAATGATAATTTGCTTGTTAATGGCTTTGATCTTTGTTCTGTGAAATTTTCTTGTTTATGTTTCTATTATTTATTTATTTTACTTTGTACCCCAAAGAAGTGTACGCAATACACGAAAGCTCTTGGTACCTGGTCTTTAATTTTTCACCTTTCATGTGGCAATTTACGTACTTATTTGTCACGTGCTGTTTGGTGACTTAAAAGTTGCGAGTCATTAAGAAGGTAAAATGTTGGTGACAGGAATCCAATAACATTTCACCTTCCTTCATTAAATCCTAAATTCTGTTTGTTCTCTCTCGCCCCTGTTTACTGATAGATATGAAAATGGTGAAACAAGATATGAAAGTGGTCAAACATGAATTGAAAGCAGTAAAAAGTATATGACGGCGTTAAAACAGGATGTGACAGCGGTTATTATTATTTTCATTATTATGTTGTTAATATTATTTATGAAGACGAAACCTATTCACATGGAACAAGAAGCCTTCCCAAGGGGCCACCGACTTGAAACTGAAGCTTCCAAAGAAAGTTGGTTTCAACCTCTCACTGCTGAAGACCCTACAACACTGCAGCAGTAACTGATCATTTTACAGAGCCAGGGATTTTTCATCGCCCCGGAGACACGAACCCGCCACATCTGAGTAGCATGTCACGACACTAACCACTATACCAGAGGACCAACTAAAGAAGGATATGACAGCGCTAAAATCGAAAGATGGAAAGCGCTTGTTCCAGGACTTGGTGGGTAAATAATGTGCATTCTCTCATCAGCATCTACGTCGCGTCAAATTTCTGGTCCACTTGAGTCGTCTCGTTTGTTATGGAAAAGCGTCTGTCTTTCGTGGGAGCCATGAATGCATGAGAGAGAGAGAGAGAGAGAGAGAGAGAGAGAGAGAGAGAGAGAGAGAGAGAGAGAGAGAGAGCGTATTTCCTGCACTTTGTCTAGAACATAAGAATCAAGCCTAATTACGTCTGGGCTAATTATTCTCGCATGATAAATGACGAGACATGTACCATGTAAATGAGTCTGACATCCAGACTGTAAAATCACTGAAGTTTCTAACAAGAAAATTATATTCGATTTCTAACTATAATGTTTAAACCTAAGAAGTCAACTTTCTATGTTTGTACAATGGCCGTAATAAGTGCAAAGTTAGAATAACTAAGAGTTATACTACACCTGACCTTCCCTTCTTTAAGTCGATGGTTATGTTTTTCTTTTTGGGCCTAAACTTGAAAACAAAATAATAACAGGTAGATGTTATTAGTGTTTACATCAACTTAAATTACTCTTCCTGTTCTCCCAGAGCGAATTGGTAGGGCACCACCTTTAGTCTTTGTGAGCTCCTTGTAGAAATAAACCGTATATGTATATGTACGATTATATATATATATATATATATATATATATATATATATATATATATATATATATATAGATATATATATATATATATATTATATATATATATATATATATATATATATATATATATATATATATATATATATATATATATATATATATATCTATATATATATATATATATATGCAAGAGTAGTTACATTGTTAAAAGCACTTAGGGATAAATGCAAAATATTTTTTACTTCAAAATACGTCCACTGCTTTTCTGGTAATTACTAATTTAATTCATATAGATAGATTGTAATGCATATATTAACTGTAAGAAATATATCAACTGTATATATCAACTGTAGAAAAGAAAACTGTAAATGGATATTTTCTCAATAAAGTAAAAAAATAAAAAAAATGTAATAAAAATGTAAAAAAAATAAAAATGGTAAATCTAAATAATAACTCAGCGTCGGGTATTTCTTTGAAAATTACAGTTTCCTATAGCATTCGGGTTGTTTATTAAGAATTTATCGTTATTTTTGGGCGGTCGACTGTAATCAACCCCCAGGGGCCAGTACTAAACACGCCGAAATACATTGGACGCCCCAATCCCTAGTGGATGTCGTATTCGCGGTTACGTTCCTTGCAGAGAGAGAGAGAGAGAGAGAGAGAGTCAGTCTTGGAGCATACGCTTGTTGGTATTCAGTTAACCTGATAATAAAAACATTTCCGACAATGTAGTTACTTAGGCTATCTAGAACGGTAAGGAATATCTATATATATATATAATATATATATATATATATATATATATATCTATATATTATATATAGATATATATATATATACAAATTATATATTATATATATATATATATATATATATATAATATTATATATATATATATATATATAATATATATTATATATATTATATATAATATATTATTATATATATAAAAACTTATTATATATTATATATATATATATTATTAATATATTATATATATATATTATTAATTAATATATATATATATATAGTATATATTATATATATATATATATATATATATATATATATATTCGTAATCTTTAGATAATTATCTAAGATTACGATGAATCAAAGGTGGTCATGTCATTCACCTTACCTTCTGACGGAGTCGAGTTCCCCAATTCCTTCTTTAAGCCCTCAGTCAAGTGCCCTTAGGAACGCCATCAGTAGAGTTCCTGAGATACCCCTTTGTGGGGTGGCGGGGAGCTTGCCCACTAGCTAGTTAACGGCCGCTACTATGAGCCTATAGGGAGGGTTGTGGCAGACTCTATATACGGCTCTGGGTTGTAGTATCCAGAAGTGTAGTATACCTGTTGTTCAAAGGTATCAAACCCCTTCTTACTGTACACATAACCGTGATCAGTTCCAATTTCTGTGAAAGGATAAATAAAGCAAGCTTGCCCGATGCCCCTACCTGGGCAATGCAGCGGTATACGTACTACTGATCGCCCATGAACAACGCTAGCAATTCTTGCAATATCTATACGTTTCTGCTGAGACTTTGACAAGACTGATGACTGAGGCAAACATCAGAAAACCTTTGGCTCTGTGTAAGAGGGTTCCATCGAGGTGAGAGAGGATCCCGAAATGTGTGCAATAGAACGAAACAACGCGAAAGTATAGTTCGTTTCGGCAACACCTGACGCAGATGCTCTCCTTACACGAGTTCACGAGGTACTGAAGTAACTGGTTACTGGTTACTGGTCTGAAAGGGTAGAGAGAGAGAGAGAGAGAGAGAGAGAGAGAGAGAGAGAGAGAGAGACGATCACTGTAAACATCCCTTCCAGTACTTTTTTTATGTTATTTGAATTGTAACCGATGAATGAAATCATTTATAATATCATAGTCTGATGAATGTGATAGGTCTATTTCAGACCTGCTCCTGGCATCTGCTAACACCCGTGGCGTCAAAGCAGAGACCCTTTCAGTCTAATTTCCCCCAGGGGGAGTGATCAGGGGGTGAGGAGGTCTGCGGAAGGTGTCACTGTTGAGGAGAGACCTTACAGACCTTACAGACCTTACATCTTGTTCGGGTTGCCCCAGGTCCCTCAGTGTGAGGCACCTCTAATGTCTTACAGAGAGTTGCTAGTACATCTTCCGGTATATTTTGCATCTTCCAATCTTGGATGGTCTGGGATGCAGTTTAGATATTTGTCGAGCTTATTCTTAAACATCTACGCTCACTCCTGATATATTCCTCAGATGAGCTGGCAACGCATTGAATAGACGCTGCATTATCGATGCTGGTGCGTAGTGGATTAATGTCCTGTGTGCTTTCCTTATTTTTCCTGGTATAGTTTTGGGCACTATTAATCTACCTCTGCTGGCTCTTTCTGATATTTTAGTTCCATGATATTTTCTGCTATTCCTTCTATCTGTTTCCATGCCTGAATTATCATGTAGCGTTCTCTTCTCCTTTCTAGACTATATTTAATTTTAAGAATTGTAGTCTTTCCCAGTAGTCTAGGTCCTTAACTTCTTCTATTCTAGCTGTAAAGGACCTTTGTACACTCTCTATTTGTGCAATATCCTTTTGATAGTGTGGGTACCATATCATATTGCAATATTCAAGTGGACTACGAACATATGTTTTATAAATAAAGCATAATCAATGTGTTCAGCTTTTCTTGTTTGAAGTGCCGTAACAACATTCCCCATTTTCTGCTTTTACATTTGCCAACAGAGTTGCTATTTGATCATTGCATAACATGTTCCTATTCATCATCAACCAAGGTCTTTAACTGCTTCCTTATTTGTGATGGTCTCATTATTAGGTCCCTTATATGCATATAGCTTTCTTTCTCTGTCTCCATAATTTATTGATTCAAATTTATCAGAGTTAAATACCATCCTATTTACCTCTGCCCAATCATATACTTTGTTAAGGTCTCTTTGTAGAGCGTTCCTATCTTCATCACAAGTAATTTCTCTACTTATTCTTGTGTCATCTGCGAAACTACTCACTACCGAATCCTTAACATTATTGTCTATGTCTTCAATCATAATAACAAACAGTATTGCAGCTAACACCGTACCTTGCGGCACACCGGATATTACCTTGGCTTCATCCGATTTCTCGTCGTTTGCAATAACTATCTGTTTTCTGTTGTGTAAAAATTCTTTTAACCATTTTCCCTACTTATCCCACGATATTGTGTTTCTAATTTTCTTCGCTAATATATTATGGTCTACTTTATCAAAAGCTTTTGCAAAGTCTAAATAAACCACATGTGTTTCATTTCCGCTTTTCATATTATTGAATATGTTCTCACGGTGGACTAACAGTTGGGTTTGTGTACTTTTTCCGGGTACGAAACCATGTTTGTCCTTTATTAAACAAATTTTATTTTTTATTAAATGTTTCATAAATATTTTTCTTCATTACCCTTTCATTCCTTTACACTTTCATAAATATGTGATGTTAGACTCACAGCCTATAATTACTTGCCTCTAGTCTTGATCCACTTTTGAAAGTAGGGGTAATATATGCTAATTTGTGCTCATCATATATCTTGCCTGTATCTACACTTTGTCTTAATAATATTGCAAGTGGCTTTTGCGATAGAATGAACTACTTTCTTTAACAAAAATAGGCGGGAATTCCATCAGCCCTGCAGCAGCTCCATTTTTAATTTCATTAATAGCCTGCACAATATTAATATCTATGTCAGTTCTCTGTCAGCTAAATCATCATCTATTTTTCATCCCTTACTTCTATATCATTATCTTCATTATCTATTCTAGGGGTGAATTCTCTCTTATATCGTTCTGCCAGTATGTTGCAAAATTTCCTTTTTTTCATTCGTTAATCTCCCTTCAATTCTCAGAGGGCCTATTTCTATTCTTCTTTTATTCATCTTCTTCGCATATGAGTATAATAGTTTGGGGTTTTGCTTGATATTTAATAGGGTTTTTTCTTCCAAGTCCGTTTTTCATTTTCTTTTGATTGTATAATCTTTTGTTCTGCATTTTCTATCTTACTTTTTATTTGTTCTATAACTTTCCATGCATTTTTTTCTTTTGCAAGACCTTTTTCCACTTTCTGATTTTCTGGAACAAGATCCTTCTGTCTCTTGGTATGCATGAATGATGTTACTTTTCTTCTTCGGTATATATTTTTCCACTATTTTCTCCAATATTTATATAATATCTCCGTATTTACCCGTTATGTCATCACTTACGAAAATGTTATCCCAATCTTTGTTTAATTCTTCATTAATTTCTGACCATTTTATATTTTTACTGTATAAAGAAGTTGTATTTTCCATATCCTTCCCACTTTTTCATTTCTTGCTTATCTCTATTTTCACTTGCTTTGGAATGAACTGTTAATTCTATGACATTATGGTCTGAAATACTCGCATTATAAACTATTATTTCTTTAACCTAATTCATCTCGTTCACAAATACTAGGTCTAAAGTATTTTTCCTTTCTTGTTGGCAGGTGATTTATTTTGTTGAATGTTGTATTCTAGTAACATATCTAATAGCTTTTCAAATTGCCTCTTATCTTCTGCACTACTATTACTCTCTTTTTTATATGTATAAGTACAACCACAATCTCCTATTCGTTCTTTTCCATTCTACGAAAGGAAAGTTGAAGTCACCAGATAGGAGAATAGTCCAGTCCTTGTGATTTTCTTACTATATCCTCAATCAATTTTTCAAAATGTTATTAAGTCAAAACTCTTTAGTATTAGGGGGTCTATATATTACTATGTTCATCAATTTTCAGATTCAAATTCTACCGCTTATTAGTTCACATTCTGAGTTACTATATTTCTCATATATTTTTCCTTGTTTTTGTCTTTCCCATATATTGCGGTTCCCCCTTGATTCCTATTTTTTCTATCTGATCTATAAGTTTGGAACCCTTTTATTTGATCATCATTCCCAGTCTCTTGGGAATACCAGGTTTCACTTATATTCATTATATCTATTTTCTTTTCATTTTGGGTTAGTTCTTCTAAGTACTCTATTTTTCTTTTTGAGTTACTCGTAACTAAACCTGCGCATTCATCACTATGATGGTTTGCGTGTTTTCTCCTTCATTTAATACTGGTAGTAATAAGGATTTTCCCATGTCTCTTTCCTGTTCTGGTATGTTGTTCTTTTTTTTATTTCCAGAAATTCTGACATTAAAAAATCCAACTTTTCCATAATATTTGATCTTCCTTCATCAATAAATTATTAATTTTGTGTCTGAATCATGCAATTTTCTCCGTTTCTGCAATATCCTCTTGCATAATAAATACAGTTATTATCTCTTGAGTAGAATTTCGGAGCTGATGCTTTGAAATTTTTTGCTGACACCTCTGCATATCTCATTGGTGGTTTGCTTTTCTCTTTTACCTGATATTCTTGATTTCTCTCTTTTTTTGTTTCTTTCTTATTTTGGATTTTATTACTTGTTGGTTATTTATTTGATTATGATTCATGGCTACAGGGTGCATATATTTGCATTTTTTGTCGAACTTACATCCTTTTCCTTCTTTTAGGTTTTTTACATATTTTTGGATGCAAGATCTCTGCAATCATCCCCATATCCATCTAAGTATGCACATTTACCATATATTTCATAGTTTTGACATATCTTAGGATGTTTGTAGTAACATCTTTCTCCAAATCTGCAATTCCCTCTTTTCAAAAGGTTGCAGATTTTGTCTTTCTTGTCTATTTTTTCCTCTTTCCCGTCATTGTATAGATCTGGGTAGAGCCTCTTCGGGATTTGCTTTTCTGTTGTCATATCGTAATTTATTTCTTCGTAGGTATGCTGCTTTATTGCCTCATATGTAGTATCAATGAGTATCTCTGCATCCATACTTTTATCTTGTTCTTTGTTTTCCTTATTTTTTTTTCTGTCATTTCATTTTTGTTTACTTCTCTTCCGTTTTCCTCTTCTTCTTTTTCTTCTTCTTCTTCCTCTTCCTCTTCTTCTTCATCCTCAACTATTTGTACATTTCAATCTTGATTTAATAACATTGTCTATCCATGATAGACATGTTGAACAAAAAATTCTTGTAATTCTTTTCTCAAATCTTGTATTATTACCATCAGCACACTGTGGATGGGTCTGGAAATTGTTGGCATGCCAGCACATTTTCTGATTATTTTAGGCGTTTTGTGGATTGACTATGCTATACCAAACCTTACACAGTTTGCATGCTTTTGGCATTCTTTTTCCTAATGCATCAATTAGGATATTCACAAGATTCACCTTATGCATTTTCTTGTCGGAATATGTTGGTTTATGTATATTTTCTTTATGAGTCTCTTGACCACTTGGATTTTATTTGGAACTTCTTCAATTATTTTAAGATGTTTTCATTAGATTTGTTCCAGTTTGAAGGATTATATCCTTCTAATATATCTATGAATGCTTTTGTATCTTTTTGGTTAGGACTGTTGCTGATTTCATAGATGAGAAATGCCAGTTCCCTTCCTGCTAACTCATCGTATTGCGAATCTGCTAAACACGCCAAATTACGCCACCTCTTCCCGCAGTTGGAACTTACTGCCATCTTGTTCTGATTTATAGTTATTACACTTGATAACTAACTTAGAAGACGCTTTATCTTACTATTTTCACACTAAATCTTATCACCGATAGTTCACGAACACTTCTAGATATTTCTCAAATTCTAGTCGTATGTTAAACTTGTGATATCTGTTGATTATTGGTGACTTCACGCGGGTACGTCTCACCAAGCAAGATGGCTTACTACGAGAGAGAGAGAGAATCCGCTAATTCCTACTGGTGTGGTTACTATATTCATAGTCGACACAGAGTGATTTTCAACTTACGGTACGAGGACATAAAGACGACAATTTCTCTGATACTAACGGTAAGCGTGATTCAACGTTTGTGTATGTGGGTGAGAGAGAGAGTTAGAGAGAAGCCTAGCGTTCCTGAATTATCAGCAAGTTAAGTTGCAGAACACTTTCATAAACATTCATAGGCGTCATTTTTTGTGAAATGTGATATACTGGAGAACATCCTTTTCTTGTTAACATCTCTCTCTCTCTCTCTCTCTCTCTCTCTCTCTCTCTCTCTCTCTCTCTCTCGCCGTCACTAAGAGAAGCTACCGTTCATCGAGATACACAATCCAATATAAAAAATTATATATCGAGATACAAAATCCCATATCAAAATTATATATATCTATATATATATATATATATATATATATATATATATATATATATATATATATATATATATATATTATATATATATATCTATATATATATATATATATATATATATATATATATATATATATATATATATATATATATATATATATATATATATATACATATATATATATATATATACATATGTATATATATATATATATATATGTATATATATATATATATATATATATATATATATATATATAT
>NC_061093.1:432477-449977 GCF_015104395.2 Macrobrachium nipponense | reverse complement strand
TGTCTTGGGGTTTGTAGATCACTTACGAAGTCGGTATTATCTTCTTTGGTTATGACGACGATGTGTTAAACTCATGATGATTCGGCAATGATGTGAGGTTCTAGTAGAAACCAAGAAGTACAAAAAATACTTATATTCTCTGAGATTACATGGTGAAGATCAAGTAGGATTGTACAGGTCTTCTAATGACGATAGCTTGATCGCTTCTGCCAACGATGATGGTTAATTCTGTTCTGTTCCCACTACCATCTCGGTTACAAGTCATAAAGGATGCAGACAGTAGCTCGAACATATGAACATACATACCAAATGAGACACACTACAGATCACGTAGGCCGTTTGAATTATAGGTCGCGGTAGTTGTCTCAAGCAGAGAGCTTGGACTAATGTTTCAAAACAAATGAATGAACACAAGTGACGGCACGTCATCTTAGCCTACATACTTTATCGTCTCTGGTCTGATCACATTCCTGCAAGCAATCTGGTTGACCTCCTTAGTTTTAGTCTTTTATATATATGGAATAACATTCTATATTTTTATTATGTAATCACTTACATAAAAGCTCGGTCAGCTACCAAAACCAACCACTGAATATTACTCAAGCTTGACTTGCATTTGACTTATAGGAGTGTGATACAGACACTATGTGAATATATATAGATAAATAGAAAATACTTATAAGTAAAAAAAAATTCATGGTGTACACAAATACAGATTCAAGTAATAAGATATAAAACATAATGATATTGGTAAATAATAGTGATCATGTGATATACACTGATACAGTTTTTCACTTCATCTCATTAAGATACACATGCTACAGAAAATACGAATGTACTCTGATAACATGATAAAAATCATATTTTAACTGATAAAAATTTCATATATGAATTGATAAAATTATTAATGTTTATGCTGATTGATTCGTTGATTTTTATGCTAACTGTTATATATCTGCAGTTATTGGTAAGATAAAAGGTAACAGATTGATTATAGGCTACCTGATTTATTTATACATATGTATATGGATTCATATAATTATGATTAATATATGTGCACTTTAAATAGATTCCTAGTGCGTACATGCAAAGATATATTTCGATTCTGTTATTTATGATCATTTATATATAGGATACATGATACTTTATATATAGGATACATGACCGAGGTTATACTACTACACATTTAACTAGCGTTCGAACAACTTTTCATCCAGTTCCAGACAACCACCTATAGCCAAATGAAATGGCCAATTCCAAATGGTTAAAATTTGCCTGGGCGGGGTCCAACGTTCTATTTTGGCCTCACACTAGTTCTCTGCATCCTAAGCCACACGAATACGTTCGCGATGAATAAAATCATCCCCAGCACGATTCCTTCGCCAGCAACGTAGAGTTGAATATCCTTCTGGTCGTAATTGTTGGAAGTATGTCCCTTTTGTTGTCGATTTCCGACAGCCGCCGGAGCGTTCCGCATTAAAACAAGATTAACGACGGGATACGGGTGTCGGTCGAAGAAGTCCATGAGATAAGCTTATTCACTTATGATGGTGCTTATTCCTTTCACATTGTAGGCGGTTGTTACTTGACTGCCGTCGTCCGCAGCGACGAACGATTTTTTGAAGTTGTGATGTGAAACTCTCGTACTGCAGGATACTGTAACCAGGTTCCATTAATCAGCCTGCAAGAGAAATTATACTTGTCACAAAGGCAAAGTAAATTTAGACCACATCCAAATTCGGGAGGGAGAGAGCCATTAAGACCAGACTTAACCTCATGAATTCGCTGATATTTTATGGAATTCAAAAGAGTCAGCTGTACAAACTTTTTTATCCATGGCATTAATAATGAGTGAACCTATCCAGGTCTATGATGACTGTAAAAATATCCATAATTATAAAAAATAAACAGATATCAATACACATCCCAAAGAAAATTCGATATTACTGGTAGTAAGTTAACCCTCTTATGCCGAAGCCCTAAAAATCAAAACCTCTCCTGTATGCCGGCGCCGGTTTGGAGTGAGCGCGGAAGCGGAAAAAATAATTTTTTCAAAAAATCACAGCGCGCTTAGTTTTAAAGATTAAGAGTTAATTTTTGGCTCATTTTTTGTCATTGCCTGAGGTTTAGTATGCAATCATCAGAAATAAAAAATAATATCATTATCATATGTAAATAATGCGAGATATGGTAGCAAAAAAAAAAATTCATAGATAATTCTATTCAAATCACGCTCTGCAAAAAACGGTCAAAGCTAACGAGTTACTTTTTTTTCGTTGTATTGTACACTAAATTGCAATCATTTTGATATATAATACATAGTAAAACAATAAAAGCAACACCGGAAAAATATTATCACAAAATGATGTACGAATTCGTAACGCGCGGACGTAAAAATATGTTATTTTAAAAAATTCACCGTAATTCTAAATATTGTTCTAAAGACTTCCAATTTGTTTCAAAATTAAGAAAAATGATTTAATATTACGATACTGTAAGAGTTTTAGATTAGAATTGCAGATTTCGACCATTTCGGACGAGTTAAATTTGACCGAATGTCGAAATTTTTATATATATATTTTTTTATATGCACATATTCCGGAGATGGAAAGAGCTACAACCTTCACTTATTTTTTATTGTATTCTTCGTGAATTTGCGCACATTTTGATATATGAAACTCTATAAAACGGCTAATATGAAAAGGAGCAGATATTAGGATAATGCGATGTACGTATTTCGGAGACTTGCGGCCGCAAATCGGCGCGCGTAGTGAAGGTAAATATATTTTTCAAAAATTCACCATAAATCACAATATTGTTCTAGAGACTTCAAATTTGTTTCAAAATGAAGAAAAATGACGGAATATTACTAGGCCGTAAGAGTTTTAGCTTACAATTGCGTTTTTCAACTATTTCGGTAGAGTCAAATTTGACCGAATGTGATTTTTTTTCTATTTATCGTGATTTATATGCAAATATTTCGAAAAAAGAGAAAAGCTACAACCTTCAATCATTTTTAGTTGTATTCTACATGAAATTGCGCACATTTTCAAATATAAAACTTTAGGTAACAGCTAATTTTAAATGGTGCAAACATTTCGACAATAGCACAAAAAAAATTATGATTTTTTCGGAAGAGTTACCGCGCGGACGTAAGGAAAATTTTTTTTTTGTTTTTTTTTTTTTTTCATAAATTCACAATAAATCGAAATATTGTGCTAGAGACTTCCAAGTCGTTGCAAAATGAAGGTAAATGATTGAATATTACTAGAATATAAGAGTTTTAGCTTACAATTGCGTTTTTCGACCATTTCGGTAGTCAAAGTTGACCGAAAGTTGAAATTTTTGCACTTAACGTTATTTATATGAAAATATTTCAAAACTGATAAAAGCTACAACCATGGGTTGTTTTTTGTTGTATTGTGCATGAAATTTCGCACATTTCAATATATAAAACTTTATGTAACGGCAAATTTAAAAGGGTGCAAACATTAGGACAATCGCACGAAAAAATTTATCGGAAGAGTTATCGCACGAACGTAAGGAAAAAGTTTTTTCATAAATTCACCATAAATCGAAATATTGTGCTAGAGACGTCCAATTTGTTGCAAAATGATTGAATACTACTATAATATAAGAATTTTAGCTTACAATTGCGTTTCTCGACCATTTCGGTAGAGTCAAAGTTGACCGAAGGTTGAAATTTTTGCACATATCGTTATTTATATGAAAATATTTCAAAACTGATAAAAGCTACAATCATGAGTATTTTTTCGTTGTATTTTAAATGAAATTGCGCACATTTTCATATATAATACTTCATGTAAAGGATAATTTAAAATGGTGCAAAAATTATGTCAAAGTGACGGAATAATTTTTGAGATGTGTCACTGATACTTTTTAGTGCGATAATAAAGAAATTCGCGCTTGTGCGCCTGCGTAGCGATTGTAAACAAAACAACGCCTTGATCCGTGAACTCCCAGCATCCCCCAAGGCGCGTGATTCAAAAGTTTTTGGCTGGTAGGCATATAAGTATTTTTCCGCAAATTTTTAAACAAACTTTTTTGAGCCGATGTATGATACGTCCAATCGGCATACGGGAGACATTTTGACTTGACGTTTAATACGTCCAATCGGCGTAAGAGGGTTAATAGACAAAGAAGTGGAAAACGGAGCTATTGTAAGATTACCAGGCAACATAAGAGTCAAAGAGAATATTAATCATGATTCTGTATTTCTCTATGCTAACTGAAATTAAGTTGTGACAAAATCCGATCCTATGTGCCCCTAACAAAAGTTTCATATTAAATTTTCTCGCGCACATCCTCTGAGGTTAATTTTTAAACTTTATTAATAGGCAGGCGATGCAATGAAAGAACCTACAATGTAACTAATTTCTATATAAACTTTGGGTTTTCCAAGAAAATGTGACATTTTCCCATGAATGTGATTTACTTGAATTGTCATAGGCTAATGTTGCAAGTAAATTTTTCATATCCATGACTTGATACTTCTAAATGTCTGTTTACCAATGTCAAAAGCTGAATTATTGACCCTAATTGTCTATGAGGTTCAGAAAAAATTAATTCATTTAGATGTTATAAAAATTCTATTTGCTTATTTTGTTCATTAAATTTAAAACGATTGTGATTCCTTAACCAAGCTTGCATTGCAATGCGGATGAGAATAGATTGTGGCTACGTATGTCATCATGACCTATGAACCACATGTGAAGTTCATGAGCTAAGCATTCCTCTGAGGTTAAAAGGAACAATGCTGAATTGGCAAACGTGACAGGCACCTTCTAGAACTGATGACGTCGTCACCAGCTTAAGAGTTACGTTACTTGCTGTAAAAGATACGACTTTAGTATTTTCAAATGATATTTTTTTTTGTTTTAATTCTCCACCCACATGAGAAGAATGTCTGAAAAAAAAACAGTACCAAAATTGAACAATATATTATTTCATGTTGAAAACCTGCATGATTGTAAATAAATGTAATTATGTTAAATTAAATATTCCTTATTCAAACTAATGAAAAGGGTTTCCATACAAATTCTATATATACTATTTGCCCTGTATAAGATTATTCGCATAGATATATATTTTCACTTCTAGACTTCCTGACTTTAAAATCTCTTTTATTTTATATTATCTTATTTATTTATTTATTTATTTTTTTTTTTTTCATTGACTACGAATATAAATCACCGGGACAGACAATATGTCAGTAGGTTTTGATATGTGTTTGAACTTTTAGCTTATTTGTCATTACTAAAGCGTTAAGTTAGAGTTCAAATCTTTACGCATATATATTTGGATATTTATTAACCTATGGTTACGTTTTGCTTATTGATTTTATCGTGATTCCTTTTTTGTTATTATTTGTAACCCTTCCGACTTCTTAGGGAGTGTATTATATCGACTCCACTTGTATCCATATTTATTTTTTTTTATATATTTTATTTATTTAATACATTTTTTTTATATATATTTGATAAACTAATGGTTGGCTTGAATATGTGGAAAAGTGTTCTAGCGGCGTACCGTATAAGGCTACTTGCGGTATCATTTCTATAGATACAAGATCTGAATGATAAAGGTATTTAAAACCGCGAGAACCGCTATAATCCTGTTCGGATCCAGTATCACGAATGTAACTCGTAAGACATGACACTTTTTTATTTATCCGTTCTACCAAACCTATTGACTCTGGGTGATAAAATATAGTATTGGTTTTCTTAATGGAAAGGAATTCACACAACGAGTTAAGGAGATTATTATGGATTTACACCACCCGAGTCAGATTATTATTATGTGTTGAATTCCATGTTTACTGATTTAGCACACATAAATATTCCTAGTGCACTCAATTGTGGTGTTTGTTTTTAGTGCTATTAATTCTATATAACGTGTCAAGGAACTATTAACACTAAGAAGTGTTTACTTCCTCTGTCAGACTCGTAACTCTGTTAATGATTCTACGTATATTTTTTCAAGGATTGATTTGGCACAGGATAGGCCCTTAAACTGACAGGCGTCTTAGTGTATCCCTTGTTTTCATGACACGTGTTACAATTAGTTATGTGCTTTTTATATCTGTAAGCATTGTAGGCCAGTAAAATACTGATTTGGCTTTCTGTGACATAATAGAGAACCCTGGATGACGGAATGGAACCAGTTTAAGACGATTGGTATGAAAGAGATTATTACTACTACCTGGTCATTAGTCACCTGCTGTGTTCTTCGGGTTATATTATTCTGAAACACATACTTTAAATATACTTTTGCTTTAGGGTTTCTCCTCGAAGTGTTTATTGTTTTGCTTAGCCGCTGACCCTGTTTCCGTTCGAAGTGTTTATTGTTTTGCTTATTGCTGTTGACTCTTGCTTTGTTCAGTTTGTAACAGTTCGGCGCTCCAACCCAGATATTCAATGCTCGCGATCTCTTCAGTTAAGGAATTTTCTTGTTTAGATACAGTTTTAACAATAGGCACGGATATTTCTATATCTTTTAGTCCAATTAATGGTTCTTTACAGTATGGTGCGGGATTGCGGGATAATGCGTCAGCTATGATAATTGCTTTCCCAGTTAGATATCTTAACTTGGCTCCAAAGACCTGAATGATCATTTGCCACCGAGTTCTTTTGGGACTGTGATTAAAGCCTTTGAAAAACTCGGTAAGTGACTTATGGTCAGTAAGGATTTTTAACAGGATAGCCGTTTATTATGAACTTAAAATGTACTAGTGAGTTAACGATACCTAGCCCTTCCTCGCCTATTACTGCATATTTACTTTCAGAGGGCTTTAGGAAAGAACTGTTTATCATATTGCTGAAGTATGAAGTAGTACCCCTCTTACCCCTTGGTCTGAGGCGTCTGTTGCTATAAAAAAAAAAAATTCCTTATTTAAATCAGGGATTTTTAAGTTAGGTGAGCTGCATTATTCCGCTTTGAAGATATCGAACGCCTGTTGATGCTTTTTTTACCATAATAAATCTACGCTCTTCTTCATAAGATCTGTTAAAGGAGCTGTCATGATTGAAGAGTTACATATTTACATACGATTGTAATACCCACGTTTGAGGGAGAAATTATATGGGCTTATTTGATTTCCTAATGACTCCTATTACTAACATTTTTCAACTTCGTCATTTATCTCTATTTTGAAATTTCATTTGGAAACTATGCGAAGGTAAGTATATAGCTTTATGTTTGTCCTTAGACCGTATTTTGTTTTCAATGACATCCGTTTTTCTCCCAGAAATCACTCGCTAGTGGAGAAATTTCCTGGTATTCAGATAAAAGATAAAAAAATTTTTCTGCTGAATTGCCTCTGCTTGAATGACTTTACTGATATTACTTTAGATAGAGTATAAGAGAGATTAATCTACGACTGGTTGGGCGGGATTAAAAATTAGCAACAATAAAAAATGCGATATTTATAACTTCCGTATCCACGATATGTATACGTTTGTGGATCACGATTTAACTTGTTGCTGCGAGTCAACCGTGTATAGGGCTTTGTTCGTGGAAATTGTTATATTTCAGAGTGTCGGGAAGGATTCAAATTTCATTTCCCAGCAAAGTCTTTTTACACGAACTAAGACATTCGAGGGTGCATGCGTCTCGAGATTTTGCGTGCAAACTGCTACTGCGGTTGTGGGAGAATTCTGTTGGGTCATTTGAACAATGTTACGATTTATGAGACAAATGTATAGTTCCTCTATATAAGTTATCATTTGATTAACTGTCTCTTTTTTGTTCAAACGGATTTTAATATGTTTGAAGGTTTATAGAATTTTCCTTTGATAAACACGCCTTATTTTGCAGGAGGTAAGATAATATTTTGTATACCCCTAGATGGATATCTTACAATTACGCTAGATACAGATCAATGTTTTTTGTAACTATAGAGGTATCTGTAAGCGCTCGCTTATCTGGACTTCTTAATAAGTTTGAACAACAGACGGTGAGTCCGTAAATACAGGATATTACGTGTACTAAAGAAATAAAACAAGATATTCTAATTTTTACGGTGCGTACAGTCAGGCTTAATCCACCACTACTTTTAATAACTTAATGTATTAAAGTTATGAGGACCTGCTCTGATTACTTGATACGGTCGTGTGATTCATAGGAAATTCCTTTTTAATTCAAAAAGGCATTGGCATAAAAATAAAAGGTATGACATAAATGATCCAACATCACTTTTTCTCTCCGCTGAAGTCGCTTATGTGGAATGTGCTTTGCTTGCTACACTCGGCAGATTTGACTGACCCTGACCGTTGACTAGATGACACAGTAACCGAGTTTGCTTTGTTTGATTCTGATATTTAGGGCTACTGTTTACCATCGGCAACGTATTGTGTGTTTTTAGCATTCTGTTGTTGGTTACGTATAAAGCAACGAACGTATGAATGACGAACTATCAGGAACTGATCATTTACTATTAAGACAAGTTATCTCTACTGCATTAAATATTAACTGTTCGTACTTGCTGTTGTTTACTTCATTCTTTGCTAAAATTTGAAATAGTGAGGGATCCTGGTTTGCGCATTTAGCCTAATGAAAGCTTTTTCCGGCCTTCCAGCCGTATTTTTAAAGATAAGTTGAGTCATTGAGGTTCGATATGTTATATAACTAAAAAAACTCAAGGCTAAAACTGCGATCGGGACTTTGCAAAGGAGCATTTATTGTCATGACCCGAAATAGTGTTACCTCTAATTTATCTAGATTTGTATGGGGTGTTCCACTTGTTTTTGTGTGTTTTCTAATCACTAAGGTGCCTAACGACCCTATCCATGCATCTGTATAAATACAGACGTCCACTGCGTAAACGCATATTCACTGTTTAATATGATTTGTTACGTAAAGGATTAATAATCACCCAAAATGATAAAATTAGCATAGTATATGATTATGATATTTCAGGAGAACTTCTGGAAACAGAAACTCAAAGATAAAAAACTCGCAGTAGCGAAATCTCAATGAAGTAGATCATTTCTGTAAAAAGGTAAGATTAAGAATGTCTCGTAACTTCGGCCACAGGAATAACGAAATTCGACCTGCAAAGGAAATACTCAGTTACTCCAAATGAATAAAAAATTGTACTTAGCTTGCTTTTGTGGGAAGTCACGGTGTTCCGATAACAACACACGGCCTTGGCCATCCTTCTCTGTTTAGCGGATGACCTGGTTTGGCTTCAGTTTTCCCCGTGAGCGTTGTTTGGATGATTCGAGCCCTTGAAGATCCGATGCTGCAGACACGTTCGGTTTGTTTCTTGGAGTGCCAGAAACGCTCACTAACGATGTTTTCTTGAATGATTGTAATGAGAGACGAAGCTTGCGTTGCCGTAGGAAAAGGACACGTCCGGTTTGTTTCTTGAAGTTATTCACTACTGAAAACGCTCACTAAACGATGATACTAAGTTACTTGAAGAATCTCTTGCTTTTGTCGTCGTTGACTTGTGTAATGATACATTATTCATTGTTCTTCGGAAGACGTTGAAGAGTTCTTGTTGTTTTCTGAAGTCGCTCACTAAACGATGATACTAGGTTGCTTGAAGAATCTGCTGCTTTCGTCGTCGTTGACTTCTGATGATACATTGTTCATTATTCTGGTTTTTCTTTGGAAGACGTTGTAGAGTTCTTCTGGTAATCTGCCACCAATATTATGGCTGTTGCCTCGTATAATAAGGCGCCCTATGAGGTAATGTTAGACTTGCGATAATCTTACGCTAAGTCGGTTGGTATTGCACTTCCATATTCATTGAGTTGTCCTTGGGGTTTGAAGATCACTTACGAAGTCGGTATTATCTTCTTTGTTATGACGACGATGTGTTAAACTCATGATGATTTGGCAATGATGTGAGGTTTCTAGTAGAAACCACGAAGTACAAAAAATACTTATATCTCTGAGATTACATGGTGAAGATCAAGTAGGATTGTACAGGTCTTCTAATGACGATAGCTTGATCGCTTCTGCCAACGATGATGGCTAATTCTGTTCTGTTCCCACTACCATCTCGGTTACAAGTCATAAAGGAAGCAGACAGTAGCTCGAACATATGAACATACATACCAAATGAGACACACTACAGATCACGTAGGCCGTTTGAATTATAGGTCGCGGTAGTTGTCTCAAGCAGAGAGCTTGGACTAATGTTTCAAAACAAATGAATGAACACAGGTGACGACACGTCATCTTAGCCTACATACTTTATCGTCTCTGGTCTGATCACATTCCTGCAAGCAATCTGGTTGACCTCCTTAGTTTTAGTCTTTTATATATATGGAATTAACGTTCCATATTTTTACTATGTAATCACTACACATAATATACATAACTTTATATATATAATATATATTATATATATATATATATATACTATTATATATATATATATATATAATATATATATATAATCGAATATATATATATATATATAAATATGTATATATATATATATTAAATAGATAGTATATATATATATATATATTATATAGTATATATTATATATATATATATATATATACATATATATATATATATATAATCTATATGTATATATATATATATATATATATATATATATATATATATATATATATATATATATATATATATATATATATATATATATATATATATATATATATATATTATATATATATATATATATATATATATATATATATATATTATATATATATATATATATATATATATATATATATATATATATATATTATATAGTATATATATATATATATATATATATATATATATATATTATATATATATATATATATATATATATATATATATATATATATATATATATATATATATATATATAAATATATATATATGTTGGAGACTGAAGGACGTAGCGTTTCTAGATCCTGGAGTAACGACAAGGTTTCAAAGTACCAAAGTACGTAATATATATATATATATATATATATATATATATATATATATATATATATATATATATATATATATATATATATATATTACGTACTTTGGTACTTTGAAACCTTGTCGTTACTCCAGGATCTAGATACGCTACGTCCTTCAGTCTCCAACATCACACTGGTGAATGAAAGTTTAATGTAATTTAATTTTGTTTACACTCATAATGATTGGTTGTTGAAGTAAGAAAATCTCACATTTATTGCTCTTAAAGGAAATACAGGTAGCTCCCAGGGATTGTTATGGTTACGTACGGATAAACGAGGTAACATTAAAATTTATAGAAAGATAATAACGGTCATGCAAAAGGACACATGCATAACAAAATCCACAACGCCCTATGAAAGGCCAAGTGCCACATTACGCTTCATAGCGACTGATTGCTCTTACCAAGATGTAAAATTGGTCATATCGCCCAAAGACCTTGGAAGAGTCATGGCCGGCCACTCGCGTCAGATGGGATTGGTCATGCCCGATCGAAATGGGCGGGGTTTAAGCAAGTTTGAATGTGAGTGGGGTGTTTTTTAATCAAGTCAGGTCTGATCAAGCCCAGCAGTCAAGCCGGATCGACAAACCTGACAGTTGAGGCTTCAATGAGCAACTCACGGTCCTACACGACAGTCAAATAGGGGTTTTTCAGATTAAGTCGTTCAGAACTGATAGTTTTACCGTGAGCTGTGTCTTTCGACGAGGCTTGATGAACTAGGAGGTTCATTTACCAAGAAACGGCACAGAAGAGGATATCGTTCAACATGTCAGACTCTCAGTAGATAAAGAGTTCTGGACGGGGTTCTTCGAGATTTCTAAGTCGTAGAAATGTCTGTGGAATATAAAAAGTAAAAAATATTTTGAAAAACAAAAGAAATGCAGCCTATCAATCGATATTTGAGAAACTAAAGAAAAAGTGTCCTGATTCAACGAAAGAGACGCTGAACAAGAAGATAAATAATAAATATAAGACCTTCATATCGGAAAGAATTAAGGAAAGTAGAGGCATCTAAGAAATAAGGAAGTGGTGCATAAGACGTTTCGTCCCTTAGACATGATATATATACGTATTTTTCTCATTTCTTTACATACTGAATTTTGTAAAACTTTATATAATTACAAATTCTGTGGGAACGTTTTGGAGGGGAACCAGCTCCTTAGCGACACAAACACATACGAAAAACTGACGAAAAATCCCCTCCAAAACGTTCCCACAGAATTTTTTCGGAAAGTAAGATTAATTGGCAAAGACAAAAAGAGTATTGAACTATTAGAGAAATTTAAAGTAATTAATCCTAAATTACCCTATTTTTATGGCCTTCCCAAAACTCACAAAGACAATCTTCCATTCAGACCCATCGTTTCATGTGCCGGTGCTTTCAATTACAGAATTTCTAAATGGTTAGCTGGCCTCCTTTCCCCTTTTTAGGCACTTTTTCTCCCAGTCACATTAAACATTCGGAAGATTTTTTGTCACAAATTCAGAGAGCACATATACCACTTCACAACATAAAACTTTTAAGCCTTGACGTAGATTCCCTGTTCACCTAAAAGTACCAGTACAGGACGTTCTTCAGTTTTTAAGGGTAAAAATTATCCCCTATTCAGATCATTTTCCCATTGGCGCTGACAAAATAATAAAGCTAGTTGAATTATGTACATCTAATAACGTATTTTCATTCGGGGAATCATTCTAGCAAAAAGAAAAATTTGGGTGTAGTATGGGTAGTCCTTTAAGTCCTGTTCTAGCCAATCTGTACATGGAATACTTTGAAACTACAGTAATAAATGCGATAAAACCCAAAAACATGCTGTGGATGAGATATGTGGATGATATCCTAACATTTTGGGATAATAGGTGGGGCAATTTCAATGAATTCCACTCGAAATTAAACACATTAGTGCCCAGCATCAAATTTAAAGTTGAATCTGGGAAACAGGACAACAACAAAATTCCTTTTCTTGATGTTTTTAATAATCAGAGATACGACAGAATACAAATTTACCATATACAGAAAACCAACGTTCTCACTTCATACGTTCACTACTTTAGCTATCATGACGTTACTATCAAGATAGGTGTAGCTAGTAACTTGGTTCTTAAGAGCCTTACGAATTTGTTCCCCAGAATTCCTGGAAAAAGAATTTGAACTAATTCGCAAGCAACTTTCGTCTTTAAAAATATCCTGACCATATAATTGAGAAAGCAATTCACAAAGCAAACGTAATTTTCTACCGACCCCCTAAAGACAAGACCAGAGATACACCCAACAATAAAATAATAATTCCCCACCAATGGACACGATGAAGAGAATAACCAACCCCCTCGGAAAATCGAACCCTTTTGTATTTACTTACCCAAGCACCTTAGCCAAATCCCCTGATTAACGTCCAACAAAAGACATCTCCAAAGGACTCTGGGGTATACGAAATCCCATGCCAGGACTGTGACCAATCTTACATTGGATTTACAGGTAAATCCCTTCCCCAGAGATTAATACAACACAAACGGTCAGTTAGGTATGGACAACAGAACTCGGCTATTTTCAACCATATAAATGAACATAACCATAGAATAAACTGGAATTTGTCACGTGTAATTTATAGCAGCAACTGCCGGTACAAGAGTCAAATGATGGAATCGGCCTTAATAAAAGAGAGGCAGGTAATGAACATCTCAAAAGGAGCATGGATTTTGGACACGATCGACAACGTCTTCATTCAACCAACCCTTAAGAAGATTAAAGGAAGATTATCAGCGGGGGGTGACTTAAAATGGCTTGTTTGTGGATGGACCTCTTGGTATAAATACCACCTTTTCTGTAAACTTTTCTCATTCATCTACCTGAAGAGGGAGATAGCAGTCTCTGAAATATAGTACTTTTTCTCATATTTTGGTGTTTTTATGGGTCCTTTTATTAGATATATATATATATATATATATATATATATATATATATATATATATATATATATATATATATATACTATATATATATATATATATATATATATATATATATATATATATATATATATATATATATGTTATATATATATATATATAATATATATATATATATGTATGTATGTATGTATGTATATATTCATATATATAAATAATTATATATAAATGGATATTAGATGACATTTGTAGCTTATTGCTTGTATATGAATCATGGTAATGTAATAAAATTCGTGTATATATATATATATATATATATATATATATATATATATATATATATATATATATATATATATATATATATATATATATCAACACTGTTAAAATGGAACTTCTGTTTAATAGCCATTAATTTTCGTCAAACAGAACTTTTAATAAGCTGAAAAATGAGCCATTGCTCGAATATGTCCGTAATCCCATTATTTTACAATATAATTTCAAGTTAGCCCCGAGGTTCTTCAATGGAGAGCGCCATTTATCCAGGATTCGACTATGTTGCCATCTGGCAGGTTAGTGCCAATGACGTAGTATCGCAGTTGCCGCACAATAACAAGCACAGCGAAGCGCGTGTATTGTATTGTATTCGTCCTCGGTATTGTCCTCGTGTTTTAGATCAATTGTCATTCAAATAGCGTCATTATGCCAACTTGTATGGCATTTGGTTGTGCCAATACTTCTGGCAAGTGTCCAAAAGACATATCATTCCACAGGATTCCGTCAAATAGAGAGAAATTAAGTCGCTGGCTGATGGATCTTCGAAGGGAGGATACCAACATCAAAACCTTTCAACCTACAACGCAGACCATTGTCTGTTCGGACCATTGATGACGAAACGGAAAGCCACCATTTCCTTCTTACCTGAAGGTAACTTCTGGCCTAACACTGTTACGCACCTTCATTTGCGACAATGCGAACATCACGATGTCCTTTCTGGTCATTTGGGAACGTCCTGTTGACAACGGCGGCAGCGTCTCTGGGTTGCATGTATGTCTCCAGATTGTAAACTAGCATCAGAGACTTCGTTAATCTCATGAGCGAGGCGGGATATAAGCTCTGGTCCTCAATAGTGTTCCCGAAGTTGACAAGATCAATTCCTATGGGAAGAAAGAAGAGTGGCGCTCTTTTTAGAGATATGATACCCACAGCAACTAAACTACTGCAATTTTGTGTTAACTCATTAAAAAAACATTTAATAATATTTATTGTATATATGCATGTGTGTGTTGGTATGCTTAAATGTATTTATCTATATATATATATATATATATATATATATATATATATATATATATATATATATATATATATATATATATATATATATATATATATATATATATATATATATATATATATACTATATATATATATATATATATATATATATATATATATATATATATATATATATATATATATATATATGTGTGTGTGTGTGTGTGTGTGTATGCATATGTATGCATATATGTATGCAATGTATGTGTGTGTATATGTGTACTTCATAATTTTCTGCTAGATCCAGAACGTAATTTGATGCCAGTATGAATGCTTTGTTTTTTAGTGTATTTTCAGATTTCTTGTACGTTGCTTTACATTAGTCATGAATTAGTAAAAAAACAGAAAATAAAAAGCAAAGCTTTTTGACCTGTGGCTCAAGGTTTTAGTACTTTATCAATGAAGGCGGCAAAGGTAAACACATACTACTACGTACTTAGGACATCCACTGAATGCGAACCTCTCCTTTAAATGCTGCAGAGGCTTTAAATCGATCCACAGCGAAATCCTGGTCTTAATGCCATGAGCGACGGCAAACTTCTGTATTTCATTAAACTTCGACAGATCTCTCCATATCTCTTCAAAATCAACATGGCCCGGCTTCAGTTGAGACAGTAAGGGTGGAAGGACGAAAAGACCATCTGCTCTCAGGAATCGCATGTACTTCTTCAGGCGCGTTTTTTCCCCCTCCAGCAGTGACACGTTTGTGACCTGCAAAACTTTGAGCATCCAATCTAGTTTCGATGCATGGTTCCAAGAGCTTATCGTGCGTGTGTTGAGAGACACTGTATGTTACATAGAGTTTTTGAATGTCTTTTATCTGATTGTATAATGCATCACTCATGGAGCTTCTCAGGTAGAGTATTCCTGGTATAAAGGAAATGACTCCTTCTAATTTCTTAAACAATTCATTGTTCTCTGACACTGGAGCATCGGTTAACCCTTTTGACTGCAGCACCACATCTAGAAGAAAGTTCCCTCCTTCCTGCATTCGAGCTGATATCTCATCACAGACGTCGACAGCAATTGCAAACTCCTGCTCACTTCTGTGGGAGTAGCAGTATACGTTGACAATCTGTAGACCATCATATATATGCTTTATGGAGAAACAGGATGACATAACAGTACTAAAGTTTTCCAGTACATCTTGAGAACTGATTTGAGATCTAATCTCCTCTTTAAAGCTTTTAACATCTCTCTCTGTCCATTCAAATTTTTTCGCAATGTAATATTTCAGAGACCATTTTCTGTACAATTCATCAAATTCCCCAGTGATTTTTTCAGAAACATTCCTTTGTCTTTTTTATAACTGTCTTGTTTAAGTTCTTCTTCAACTGCAACAGTAAATTGGATGTCTTAGTGTTCAGTTCATCCCTTAACATCTGGAACTATCAATGTAAATTAAAATGAACATGGTAAAAATTAGTGGTGTTTTCTGGAGTGCTTTAGTCCTATAGCTCATTTCTTCTACTTTCTGAGACAGATCCATTTTCATTTTTTTGTGTTCTTGATCCATCTTTCACTCGGCAGGCCCGTTGAGTCTTTCTTATGAGCAAGTGGAACTCCCTTTCCTGAAGACCTACAAACACTGAGGTGACTTTGCTACGGTTTTTGGAGTTCACGATATTTGTTAGTTCCTCAGTATTCCATGGACGTTTGTCCGACAATCTTTACGTCCCTCCAGTATTGTTTAACATTTCTTCAAAGAGTTTCTTGGAATTCCCATTAACCTCGTCATACCCATCACAAAGTATTAGACATTTTGAACCAAGGATATATGACAATACCTGAGTGAAATCATAACGTTCGCAGTCTCTTTCAGCAAACTTCTAGGTAGTCTTCAAAGTTGTCATGGTCACGATTTCTGAACTGCATATAGAGCAGAGTTTGGAAGTATGAGAGTTGTTGCATATCGGCTGTCTTCTTATACCAGTGGTGTACAAAGGAACAAAGAAATTGTGGTCTTCCAGAACCTGCATCACCAGATATATCAAAAACTTCAGGTCATCTCCCCAGGTTTAATGTGTCTAAAGATTCTTTGCTGTTCTAGAATGGTACCTTCTAATGCCACTGTAATTTTGATTGAACCGCCTGTCATCTCCATTTTTAATGGAAATAAGGAAGCTATGTTGGTCTTGAAAACCACACTGAGCTAGTTGGTCGTAGCAAAATCTGACAGAGTATTTCATAAAGAGACCATAATTCTTCTCGAGAGAACTTTTCCACTAGTTCAGAACACTCACTCCAGAAATTTTCTACCTCCTGCTTAAGGGACTCCACATCCTG
>NC_061093.1:421301-431977 GCF_015104395.2 Macrobrachium nipponense | reverse complement strand
GGATGATGAAAAATTGTATTAAAGTAAATATAGAATTTATTCATCATTATTATTCATCAGGAGTTGCTTAAAAATACAATAGTATTCCATGTTATTTAGTTTTGTCATTTGTCATTTTAAATAAAAATATAATAAGGTAGTCAAGAATTATTTTGGGTGTGTGGTTGACATATTAAAAAGACTGCCTAAAATTTATTCAGAAATTGATTATCATTATTATTTAATATTGCGACACAACAACAATTATTTGTATTTTTTTTATTTTATTTTTATTCTTTGGTAAATAAAAATCAATTATCTATTTTATTATTTTAATGTAAATAAAATCACTTATCCTTTTTATTATTTTATTTAATTGTAAGTATTTAAGTAAAATATTTTTTATAACAAAAATAGAATCATTATTTAAGTTAAATATTTTCTATAACAAAAATAGAATCATTTAACTTAAATTAACATTAAATTCTACAGTTAGACCTAATCGTCATTTTAGTCGCCCGTTAGACCTAAAACGCCATTTTCCTTATTAGTTACAACATATATATATATATATATATATATATATATATATATATATATATATATATATATATATATATATATATATATATATATATATATAATATATATATATATGTCAATATCGTCCACAGGAGAAAAGAGAATAAAAGACTCTAGTAGCTCGATAATTTCGCATTCCACCAACAGCCCCAAACAAGAAGGCGTGGTTTACAAAATACCTTGTGAATGTGGGCAAATTCTACCTGGGACAAACAGGAAATGATATCGATGAAAGAATTTCCCAGCATCGATATTGTGTAAGAACAAATTCTCCAAACAGTGCTGTGAACTTACATGTACAAAATTGTGGCTGTCCTATCCTTTGGAACAAAACAGAGACTTATTCAAAGTAAAAGATATGATTGCAAGAAATTTGTTAGAAGCAGCTTGCATATGTTTTAGCAAACAAAATAACTCTAATATAAGTCAGGGGATATATATATTGGACCCTTTATTCCTTCATATTGTTTTCCCAGCAGTACAAAATTCAGAGAAAAGTTTAAATGACTATTCACCAAATCGTCTCGAATAGTTCTCTCTTTAACTTTTGAATTGCTGATTTGACCATTTGTTTATGATTTAAACAACCTAATTTTTACTTTGACAATTATGTTAATCTTATTCTTTTTCCAGTGGAAGAGTGTTTATGAATTTTTGTATTGCTCATTCTGTTTAGCTAAAATAAAGCTCTTGAAGAGGCCTGGTGGTAAGGCGAAATTATCGAGCTACTAGAGTCTTTTATTCTCTTTTCTCCTGTGGACGATATTGACATATCTCATCTTCGTGTTATGAAGATTATATCTATCTATTTACTCTATCTATCTATCTATATCTATATATATATATATATATATATATATATATATATATATATATATATATATATATATATATATATATATATATATATATATATATATATATCTATATATATATATATATATATATAATATATATATATATATATATATATATATATAGAGAGAGAGAGAGAGAGAGAGAGAGAAACATTACCCCCACGAAGATCAAGACGAATTCTGGAAAAGAACGAGGGCTCAACCGCCTGACCATTCATAATATGAACTACTATGAGATTCAGGGTCTCTGTAACACAGTTTTTTGGACTTTGCTCCTTGTCAAAGCATCGGATGTAGCTGAAAGTTGACATATGTATATTTTACAACCACACACAAATTTTGTCAGCATTATCAATAACCTAAACCCGATAGTTTTAATTTTTATAGAGTAAAAATGATCTAGCCGACGCCATGGCCAATGATTACGAGCCAAGAGTCGAAAAACATTCATTACGTAAGCAAGGTAAACAAACACCTTTTGACTAAATGTTGCCCCGCCCATCCACCAGACAGAAATTCCATCAGCTCTGAAACACAAAGACTTTATGAATGGCGGAACGATACATAGATGTTGGTGGGGTATCAGTGCTAGCGTAGTAATACTACTGTAGCAGTAGTGCCGCAACAGTATAGCAGTAATATACATGAATTAAACGTTTAGACCAACTGCTGGGATCCTTGAGGATCATTTAGCACTTCTTACAACTACTCGAGAAATTAGTTTTTATAGCCAGAAGTTAAATTTTCTAATCCAACAATGCCCATGGTAGCCTTCAGTGTTATCCTGAATTATAACGAGGCGAAAGTGGGTGGAGCCTCATGAAGTCACCATTCTGACGATAATTATTGGTGAAGGTTTAAAGCCAATATACGGTACCGACTATTTTTTTCAGTAAATAGGTAGATAGCAAATAAATAAAAATTGCTTGACATTGGATATAGCAGTTATCAAATCAAGCTTGTCTACTATATTTTTGGTAATTACCAACTATTCCCTACATCTTGTCAATCTGATTGTGACCTATAAAGTAGAGTGTAATTTCTTCGGAAACTTATTTTGGGAGTTAGACTAATAATCGAAGTGTTTTGTATTTATTAACATATTTTGTTGGTTTGTTTCATTTATGACAATTATCAGTGGAGAGGTCCAGAGTTCATAAAGGTGTACTGCTTTGCTTGTATTTAAATTTGTATGTCATTGTTTGCCAGAGGTTTAGCCTCGTTACGTATAGCCAATCATCCATCGAGGAAAGAGGGAAGAAATGAGTCATAAGTTACGTAACGAGTGCGTTCGAAACCTTTTCTCTTAGTACGTTGGCCGTCTTCAAAAAAGGTCACTTTTACATTATAAGTACCAAATTTATTCAACCTACGTAGTGCAGAATACACTCAAAATTTATGTGTTGATATAATAAGTATTCTGAATAAGCGTTATATTTATGAAATGCTTAGATAAAAGTTATTGCGAAAAAACCGTGTTACAGAGGCCCTGAATCTCATAGTAGCTTGTTACCAAACCGTTGTTTTTTCAAATGTTTGAGCTCTTACTTGTTAGTTCCTTGAGGTGACTATCACACTTTAGTGAACAAGACCACAGTTGATGGTCGAAAGCTTTAATCCTGTACAAGTAATATATATTTTAAACGACAAGAGGATTTTACTTCATTGTGGATTGTATCCCCAATATATATATATATATATAATCATATATATATATATATATATATATATATATATATATATATATATATATAATATATATATATATATATATATATATATATATATATCTATATATATATATATATATATATATATATATATATACACATAAATCAATTGTTATTTGTAACAGCTAAAATCACTTTCGAACACCTTAACTGAAGAAGGAGTTCGAAAGTCTTTGCTTTCACTCTTCGATTAATATGTTTATTAAAGTAATTGTGTTTTTTAATATACGGCAATTTAACCACTACGTTGTGAAGGACGAAAATTGGTGTTATCGGGGCAAACCTGAAACCGATATCGTTCGAGTGATCATATCAGGCGCAATTTAAAACAGCCATAATATCGGAACTTAATTCCATTAAAAGCAGTTTCTGCTAATTACCTCATCAGGGGAGGGCACCTTTGCGGTAATTCCTGAATCTGAATGGAGCGATGGGAGGGGCTGTTATGATACTATGATTATGCTGTCAATTTGCGGCTGATATAAACACAAATAACTGTATATTTTCTGGAGTCTCCATCGGCTTTGCATTTTTGTTCCAACCAGAAAACCTTTTTCAAATTCCCTCACACTGAAGCTTGGATAAGGAGTCTTCGTCTCTCAGGGACACAATGATCCTCAAACACCTTCCGAGTTGGAAATGGACTGCTGCCAAAATTCGAAATCACTTCAATGAAACCGACTTTCAATATTTAGGGAAATATGGATGAATTAAGAAAGTTTTCAGATAAAATGGATATACTCAGGATATTCATCGGACCATATGACTGAAATTAAGAGCAGTTTTCTCAAATTATATAAGAATCAAACAGTAGTTTTCAGATGCCTGTTGGAATTAACTTTGAACAATATTCGGAAAAATTCTCTCATGAAAGCTTCCACGTTCTCTTATTGCAATGTTGGTGTGATATTAGTTTAGGTGGTCACGTAGGACCAAAAGAGGAAAGTTTTCCCCAAAAACTTCGGTGGTGGATTTTTGTCAGGACGAATTTGCAGAAAGACCTCCACTATTAGGCCAAGGAACTCCCGTAGGGGAGTAGTGCCGACGATGCACCTCACGATGAGAACTGTAGACATTATTTAATGTTATTTACAGTGTCCCTCCCATGGCCCTTAGCTGCAACTCCTTTCATTCCTTTTACTGTACCTCCGTTCATATTCTAGTTCTTTCATGTTGGTAGCCAATCTCTCCTAACAATTATTTCATGGTGTAACAGGATGTTTTCCTCTGTTACACCTTTAAAGCCTTTTTACTCTTAGTTTTCCTTTACGGGCTTCGTGACCTCACAGGTCCAGCGCCTGGCCTCGGCCTAAATTCCATTTTCTATCCAAGGCCAGATAAGAGCAGCAGCAGCAGCAGAAAATTGAAAACGGAAAGAGCAACAGACATAAAATAAATCTCAGACTTACGAGGATTTTCCTTCCGGGAAAATGACCAGTTCATTTTAAACCTCGTCTCTGAAATGTCAACTTCCAGGGTAGCAAGGAAAATCACAGGTTTCCCTTGAGGCTCTGTCGAAATAATTATTCTGGTTCTACTTCTTTAGATGGGACTGAATTTCCTTTTCGCTGTTTTTCTCTATTTATTACTTTTATTATATATATTTTTTTATAGGTGATCTCTTCTTTCTGTATTTCCTTTTATCTTGTTACTTCTTCTGATGAATGTCATAATAATAATAATAATAATAATAATAATAATAATAATAATAATAATAATAATAATACTGTTAAAAAGAATGGCAGAATTAAGCGAGTTGATTTTATATATTGTTTTTTGTTTTTTCTATTTTCCTTACAATTCGCTTCTCAGGCTCAGCGATGTTTATGAGTAACTGACCAATATTCATATCAGGAATTTTCAAAAATCATAAATGCTGAAGGTAACCTTTTATTGGAACAGGATATCAGGTCCAGGTCAAGCAGGGGTCGTCGTCAGTGCTGGTATTATTCCGTAGGCGTAGTTCAGTTCGGGGCCGGGTTCGTCTTCGGTTTAAGGGCTGGTATTGGTGCTGGTATAGCTGGTATATCCGGTATTACGTGACGTTTCGACCTTCTCGCAGGTCATCCTCGGACGAGTCGTTTGAAGAGACTGTAGCAAGAAAGTCTGTGGGGCGGTATTTATAGTGGCTCGGACCTAGAGTTGCATTCTCATTGGCCGGGCCGGTCTTGAACGAAGTCGTGGATCTCGCCTCGAAGGTCTCCGGGATTCTCTCGTGCGAGCGCCACAGTAGTGTGCCTGGGGATGAACAACAGGAATTCCGTCCGTAGCAGGAATCCTGTGTCATCCCGTGGGGGCTCCTGTTTATACTGGTATTGTCGGGGGTTCGTTTGCTGCTCTCCGGGTGGTGGTGGGAAGGAGAAACGTGTCTTGGGTGATGTTAAGATTTGGTTTCTCCTTGCCTATATGGAGGGCTTCTAGGAGGCGCAGACGTCGGGGATCCGTTGTCTGGTCTATTATTTCGATATTAGGAATAATATCATTTCTCTTTATCCGTTTGTTATGAGCAGTCCTGGTGTGGTTGAAGATGGCTCCTTCTTGAGCGTGGCAGGAGATTCGCTTGGAGAAACGCATGGAGGTCATACCGACGTATTTGCCGAGGCATCCTTGGACGGGCATGTGTAACGGTAGACCACACTCGTCTTCTTCAAGGGATCCTGCAGGGGCGCTGAAGGGTTGTTTGTCATCACCAGGCTGCTCGTCTTCTTCGTTTATAAAGATAATTAACTTGATATTTTTGTCTGGGTCGGCGGTGCTGATGTTTTTGTCGATAATCTTTTTGAGGGCTTGTTCGTCCTCCTTGTACCTCCGGTGGAAGTGTCCCTTGTAGAAAAGCTTGATGGGCTCTGCACAATCGGGGCGGGGTTCCTGGTGGTACCAGGCTTCCATAGTTTTCCTTATGGATTTCATCAACAGCACGATTGGTGTGTCCGTTGTCGATGAGGACTTGGGCAGCGCGCTCCAACTCACTGTGTGTGTCATTCCAGGAAGAGCAGTGTGAGAGGGCCCTTCTGACGAAGGAGCTGATGGTGGAGCGCTTATACCTCTCAGGGCACTCGCTCTCACCTTTCATGCACAATTCCCAGGTTCGTCGGCTTCGTGTACACCTTCGTGCTGAATTCGGAATCTCGCTGTTCGACAGAACGTCAAGGAAGGGGAGGCAGCGGTCTTTGCAATGTTCAATTGTGAACGTGAGGCAGCTGTGGTCGTGGAATGCACGTTGCAGCTGCTCTATCTCATCCTGGGAGTCGGCGCAGACTCCCAGGATGAGATAGAGCAGATGCAACGTGCATTCCAACGACCACAGCTGCCTCACGTTCATGATTGAACATTGCAAAGACCACCGCCTCCCCTTCCTTGACGTTCTTGTTGAACAGAGAGATTCTGAATTCAGCACGAAGGTGTACACGAAGCCGACGAACCTGGGAATGTGTATGAAAGGTGAGAGCGAGTGCCCTGAGAGGTATAAGCGCTCCACCATCAGCCCCTTCGTCAGGAGGGCCCTTTCACACTGCTCCTCCTGGAATGACACAAACAGTGAGTTGGAGCGCGCCGCCCAGTCCTCATCGACAACAGACACACCATCGTGCTGTTGATGAATCTATAAGGAAAAATATGGAAGCCTGGTACCACCAGGAACCCCGCCCCGATGTTGCAGAGCCCATCAAGCTGTTCTACAAGGGACACTTCACCGGAGGTACAAGGAGGACGAACAAGCCCTCAAAAAGATCATCGATGAAAACGTCAGCCCCGCCGACCCAGACAAAAATATCAAGTTAATTATCTATAATAAAACGAAGAAGACGAGCAGCCTGGTGATGAGAAACAACCCTTCAGCGCCCTGCAGGATCCCTTGAAAAAGACGAGTGTGGTCTACCGTTACACATGCCCCGTCCGAGGATGCCTCGGCAAATACGTCGGTATGACCTCCATGCGTTTCTCCAAGCGAATCTCCTGCCACGCTCAAGAAGGAGCCATCTTCAACCACACCAGGACTGCTCATAACAAACAGATAAAGAGAAATGATATTATTCCTAATATCGAAATAATAGACCAGACAACGGATCCCCGACGTCTGCGCCTCCTAGAAGCCCTCCATATAGGCAAGGAGAAACCAAATCTTAACATCACCAAAGAAACGTTTCTCCTTCCCACCACCGCCCGGAGAGAGCAGCGAACGACCCCCGACAATACCAGATAATCAGGAGCACCCACGGGATGACACAGGATTCCTGCTATGGACGGAATTCCTGTCGTTCATCCCCAGGCCACACTACTGTGGCGCTCGCACGAGAGAATCCCCAAGACCTTCGAGGTGAGATCCACGACTTCGTCCAAGACCGGCCCGACCAATGAGAATGCAACTCTAGGTCCGAGCCGCTATAAATACCGCCCCACAGACTTTCTTGCTACAGTCTCTTTCAAACGACTCGTCGAGGATGACCTGCGAGAAGGTCGAAACGTCACGTAATACCAGATATACCAGCTATACCAGCACCAATACCAGCCCTTCAACCGAAGACGAACCCGGCCCCGAACTGAACTACACCTACGGAATAATACCAGCACTGACGACGACCCCTGCTTGACCTGACCTGATATCCTGTTCCAATAAAAGATTACCTTCAGCATTTATGATTTTGAAAATTCCCAATATGAATATTGGTCAGTTACTCAGAAACATCGCTGAGCCTGAGAAGCGGATTGTAAGGAAAATAGATAAAACAATGTATAAAATCAACTCGCTTAATTCTGCCATTCTTTTTAACAGTATTTGCCTAAAAGAGGGTCTTCTACCAAAATAATAATAATAATAATAATAATAATAATAATAATAATAATAATAATAATAATAATAATAATAATAAAGAGAAGAACATGAAAGCCTATAACACCAAGAAATTAAGGGAAAAAACAAGTGAGGTCAATGAAATAATGGGCATAATACACACCACCAGTATCACAGAAACAAATAACTTGGCATATGCATGAGCAAAATTAGTAGCAGAACTGATGGGGATTCGAACACCAACACCACAGAAACCAAACCAGCAACCTCCTTGGAAAAGGCGCCTGGAAAAGCAAATCATGGTGATGAGATCTGACTTGAGTAAACTGAAAGAGATGGCAGAAAAAAGGCTAAGAAGCAAGAAAACAAGGGAGGAACTCAACGAGAAATACAAAGTACAAGAGAGGGGACTAAAACAACACAATAGAAGATGTAAAACAGAGGCTTAAGGCCAAAGGAAATAGATACCTAATCCAGACTGTAAGGATTGTATCTGGGGACATGAGGATGGAGTCAACATACAAAAAGGCAACAAGTAACGAGAACTGAAGGGATAAAGCTACCAGATGGGAGCAACATCAAACACATAGATGAGAATACCTGGGAATAATGGAAGGAGGGGATATAAAACACCAAGAGATGAAGGACACAATCAGGAAAGAATATATGCAGAGACACAAGGCGATACTCAAGTCAAAACTCAACGCTGGAAATATGATAAAGCCATAAAAACATGGGCAGTGCCAGTAATCAGATACAGCGCAGGAATAGTGAATGGACGAAGGCAGAACTCCACAGCATAGATCAGAAAACCAGGAAACATATGACAATAGACAAAGCACTACACCCAAGAGCAAATACGGACAAACTATATATAACACAAAAGGAAGGAGGGAGAGGACTACTAAGTATAGAAGACTGCGTCAACATCGAGAACAGAGCACTGGGGCAATATCTGAAAACCAGTGAAGACGAGTGGCTAAAGAGTGCATGGGAAGAAGGACTAATAAAAGTAGACGAAGACCCAGAAATATACAAAGACAGGAGAATGACAAACAAAACAGAGGAATGGCACAACAAACCAATGCACGGACAATACATGAGACAGACTAAAGAACTAGCCAGAGATGACACATGGCAATGGCTACAGAGGGAGAGCTAAAGAAGGAAACTGAAGGAATGATAACAGCGGCACAAGATCAGGCCCTAAGAACCAGATATGTTCAAAGTACGATAGACGGAAATAATATCTCTCCCATATGTAGGAAATGCAATATGAAAAATTAAACCATAAACCACATAGCAAGCAAATGTCTGGCACTTGCACAGAACCAGTACAAAAAGCGGCATGATTCAGTGGCAAAAGCCCTCCACTGGAGCCTGTGCAAGAAACACCAGCTACCTTGCAGTAATAAGTGGTATGAGCACCAACCTGAAGGAGCGATAGAAAACGATCAGGCAAAGATCCTCTGGGACTATGGTATCAGAACAGATAGGGTGATACGTGCAAATAGACCAGACGTGACGTTGATTGACAAAGTCAAGAAGAAAGTATCACTCATTGATGTCGCAATACGATGGGACACCAGAGTTGAAAAGAAAGAGAGGGAAAAATAGGATAAGTATCAAGATCAGAAAATAGAAATAAGAAGGATATGGAATATGCTAGTGGAAATTGTACCCGTAATCATAGGAGCACTAGGCACGATCCCAAGATCCGTGAAAAGGAATCTAGAAAAACTAGAAGAAGCTGAAAGTAGCTCCTGGACTCATGCAGAAGCGTGTGACCCTGGAAACGGCTCACATAGTAAGAAAAGTGATGGACTCCTAAGGAGCAGGATGCAACCCGGAACCCCACACTATAAATACAACCCAGTCGAATGGAGGACTGCGATAGAGCAAAAAATAAAAATAATAAAATAAAATATAATAATATAATAATAATAATAATAATAATAATAATAATAATAATAATAATGTAATAATAATGGAAGGAGGGGATATAAAACACCAAGAGATGAAGGACACGATCAGGAAAGAATATATGCAGAGACTCAAGGCGATACTCAAGTCAAAACTTAACGCCAAAAGGAAATATGATTAAAAGCCATAAAACACATGGCAGTGCAGTAATCAGATACAGCGCAGAATAGTGGAATGGACGAAGGCAGAACTCCACAGCATAGATCAGAAATCCAGGAAACATATGACAATACACAAAGCACTACACCCAAGAGCAAATACGGACAGACCATACATAACATGAAAGGAAGGAGGGAGAGGACTACTAAGTATAGAGGACTGTATCAACATCGAAAACAGAGCTCTGGGGCAATATCTGAAAACCAGTGAAGACGAGTTGCTGAAGAGTGCATGGGAAGAAGGACTAATAAAAGTAGACGAAGACCCAGAAATATACAGAGACAGGAGAATCACAGACAGAACAGAGGACTGGCACAACAAACCAATGCATGGACAATACGTGAGAAAGACTAAAGAACTAGCAGCGATGACACGTGGCAATGGCTACAGAGGGGAGAGCTAAAGAAGGAAACTGAAGGAATGATAACAGCGGCAACAAGATCAGGCCCTAAGAACCAGATATGTCCAAAGAACGATAGACAGAAATAACATCTCTCCCATATGAAGGAAGCGCAATACGAAAAATGAAACCATAAACCACATAGCAAGCGAATGCCCGGCACTTGCACAGAACCAGTATAAAAAGAGGCATGATTC
>NC_061093.1:401301-416301 GCF_015104395.2 Macrobrachium nipponense | reverse complement strand
GGTGCTTTTTGACATCAAGTACAAACGTTCATTCCATTCTGATGTCAGTGACTTGCAATATATGGTCATTCTACAGGCATGTGCGAGACGGATGCAAATTATAACCCTAATTCTACCGAGAAAAAAGTCGTGTATATCTACATACATACATACATTACATAATATATATATATTATATATATATATATATATATAATATATATCTATATAATATATAATATATATATATATATAAATATATAGTTTATAGGATATGTATTATGTATAACTGAATCACGAAAGTTTGGAACGTGATAAATCCATAATAAAGGTATAAGCCACGAGGGAAAAATAAACAACGGAATTTCCGCAAGATCTTTCGACATTCAACGTCCTTTACTTAGCAGATGAACTGACTTACATGGGGAAATGACAATACAAGAAAGGTCGTATAACTGACAGATAGGGATTATAAAGAGATTAGTACCTAGAATCCGACACACCTGGAAGATGAGTAATCTTCCCCTTTGAAGATGAGTAATCTTCCAACAAGCATAAACATGGGTACAATTTAAAAAAAAGAAAAAAGTTTAAGACAAATTGCTCAGACACAAGGACAAGCCAATTAAAGGATCATTATAGGTGACAGCTATTCAGAACTTTGGTAAACAAAAACTTATTCACAATACATATTAAACATACATATACAACGAAGATACCTCTTATGCAACTAATTTTTATTTAAGTCCGTAATTATATCTTTGAGGTCATTCTTAAACATGTTACAAATACAAGGGTCTAAATGAAACAGGCCATGACTAATATTGAAATTACAATGAGAAGTAAGTTGTATTAAAGCAGATTCTAAAAGATTTCGTGATAAGACAGCTCTTGACCTTGCAATTACTGAACTACCAATCCAATTTATTCGGTGTTTTTTTCACTTGAATGAATATTGCATTAAATGTTTGCCCAGTTTTTACAGAATATTTATGCTGGCTCAATCTTACTTTTAAGCCCTTGAGGACAGTCCATACATGGAATTTTATATATTATGTTGTTGCTTTCTCTGGGGCCAATTTTTATTAACATTCCTTTTAGTGTGTTATTATAGGGAAAAACAAGGTTGACCTTAAAGGCTTTTAACAATGATTTTTAACAAGAAATTGAATACATAAGAAAAATATGGAAAGATTTATGTTACCAATTCTTTAATTAATAATTGGCCACATAGTCAACGATTTTAGGATTCATATGTCTGGTGATTGTGAGACCCCTATGATGTTGCTCCCACCTCTCTTTTATCCCAGATGACTGAGGTTACTACAGCTTCATTCAAGTCATGGCACCGATGGAGTGTCTGCTGAGCTGGAATCACCTGAACGACCACTTCGCCGTTCCAGCCGTCTCGCCAACAGAAACAACCGAACGGGGATTACCTGACCAAACACTTTAAATCTTCCGCCTGAACCTTTTTTTTTTTTTTTTTTTTCGCTGTTGCAACGCTCCTTCCATTGTTTGACCGTCAGTGGGACTGAAGAGGGATACGGAGCAGTAACATCCTGATTCACTGCTCTCTCTCTCTCTCTAATATCTCACTCCTATTTCACAAGACCCGACGCCAACGGCAGCGCTTACCCTAATTCTTGCTTTGGTGGTTTAGATAAAGCTGGCTTTCTTTAAACCTTGGCCTGAGATGAAGTGTAAAAGGATGTTCTGTAGGTAGCCTAGTGTGGACCTACGGACTCGTCGCCCAACGGAAGGTGCGTCGGTTATAGGGCGTATATAATACTTTGTGGTATTTGCATGTCGTGTGTGTATGCGCGTGTATTTGTGTGTTTTTTGTATGAAATCAAAATCTTTGAAACGAGATTCTGTAGAACCGTTTGTTGAGAATGATGGCTGGGGACATCAGTGACCAAAAATCTGAACAAAAATTAATTATTATTGAAGGAAAGGTCATCTATTATTCTCGAGAACCAGGTGTCTTCATTACATGGAAAACGAGTCATGTAATAATTAAGTTCACGTGAAATATATATACATATATACTATATTATATAATATATATATATATATATATATATATATATATATATATATATATATATATATATATATATGACTGCCTGTCTGTGTACAAAACCTTTAAATGAAAAACATTCTCTCCTCAGAGATCTATTTACGTGTAGTGCAAATATCACAGTGCATGCAAATGGATCTCTCCAAGCCTTTCTACCTTTACTTAGCTTAAAAAGCTTTTAGCGCCTTTCAAGAGAAGAGCTGCTCTCACCGACTCTTCGGGAGGTTTTATTGAGATTCTGCTGACAGACCAGAAAATTTGTTGTATCTTAATTCATTTCAAGTGAAACATGAATGAAATTAAATGTTTAGTGTATATGTATAAGTTTTGATATAAGGAAGACATTGAAATAATTTCCAGTTAGTTTAGAATGTTATGTCTTGCTAAAAATATTCTAATGAACCTCGTCTGCCAAAACAAACATTATTTAGTTTAGTATAAATATTCCATGGTATAAATAAATTCATCATATTCAGGTTTCAATAGCAAAGACGTTTCAAGCCTCATTTATGGTTGTTCTCACAACAGGAATTTTTTCTTTCTTAATTATGACAGTAATTCGATTCAATCATTTACATTTAACTCACGTATCAAGTCCTAATTTTGTGATAAATAAATATGGTTAATCTTTTTTAATTATGGACATATATCGCCTGGTATTCTGGTTCGTATGCTAGAAAAATAATAAATAATTTACTTGTATCAAATACTATTTTATAATTCAAACAGTTTACATCTACAAAGTTCTAATGATAATACTCGTGGAACTCTCCTAAACCACAATATAAACATTATTGGGGAATCCACGTGTCCTGACTTCATCATTTTATCCAAAGTTTTCCTCTGTATTCAGTGAAATTAACAAAAATGCAAAGCAGTTCTCCAGCGCTAGCTTGAGTCAACAAAAGGAATGAAATGCCTCTTTGCTTCGCTTCTGGGACAAAAGGCAGAGAGAGAGAGAGAGAGAGAGTAGAGGAAGAGAGAGATGATGAGATTGGAGAGAGAGAGAGAGAGAGAGATGGAGAAGAAAGAGAGAGAGAGAGAGACGAGAGAGAGAGAGCGAGAGAGAGAGAGGAAAGACTATAAAAAGCTTAATAAGATTGAGTCAACTTACTTTCCTGCTTGTATTTTAATACGAGGTTCTTTTAGGGTAATATTATTTGAATAAGAGATAGGAATGAAAGGCTTTTTATTTCTCGTCAGCTGAAAGCAGATGTCCAGCTTTCCTATCGTATCCACTGAAATGATATTCCACTACCGAGACGAAATATGACGAATGATAATGTTAGAAGACACCTCTCCACCCTCTATTTTTCCCCACTTTGCATATTTGTCAAACCTGAGACAATAACTTAGCAAGACTTTTATAGTTAGATTAATGTTGGTGCTGACAAGAATCCCCTCAAAACTTTTGAATAGTTTATTATTTCCTCTTTCATTTGAAATCCCATTCCACGTAGGTGCCAAAAAAAGAATTAAATGTCATCGTGTAGTAGAGAATGTAACGAATAAAAGAGAATATAGAATTTAAAGGCCAAGAGCTAGAACCTATGAGGTCATTCATCACTGAAACGGAAAATGAAGGCGTGACAGGAGGAACACCTTTTGAAGTTGCACTAAGAATCAATAGTTAGAAGAGCTGACAAAAGTCAGAGGGAAAAAAAGAGAAATATTAACGGAGGTGCAGTAAAAGGAATAATCGGCGAATACAACGAAAGACATTTGACAAAACTGTTTCATTCCAGCAGATAAAAGGAACCGAATTCGTCTCATTTCCTTCATGGCCGATATTTCGATGTCGGTCATCTGCCCAACCGCTGAGCCAAGTTTGCCAAATTAGTCACTTTATGTTGCACGTTCAGCAAACGAGAACCCTGACATAAGTAATGACTCGATTTCAGGGTAATGACTCAGTTCCCAAGGTAATGAGTCATTTACCAAGGTGGTAATTCAGTTCCCAAGGTAATGATTCAATTCCAAGGTAATGATTCAGTTCCCAAGGTAATTATTCAATTTCAAGGTAATGATTCAGTTCCCAAGGTAATGATTCAATTCCAAGGTAATGATTCAGTTCCCAAGGTAATTATTCAAGTCAAGGTTAATGATTCATGTCCCAAGGTAATGATCAAGTTCAAGGTTAATGATTCAGTTCCCAAGGTAATTATTCAATTTCAAGGTAAGATTCAGTTCCCCAAGGTAATGATTCAATCCCAAGGTAATGATTCAGTTCCAAGGAATTAATGAAGTTCAAGGTAAGATTCATCCCAAGTAATGATTCAAGTTCAAGGTAATGATTCATTCCCAAGGTAATTATTCAATTTCAAGGTAATGATTCAGTTCCCAAGGTAATGATTCAAGTTCAAGGTAATTGATTCGTTCAAGGTAAGATTCAAGTTAAGGTAATGATTCAGTTCCCAAGGATAAATGATTCAAGTTCAAGGTAATGATTAGTTCCCAGGTAATTATTAATTCAATTTCAAGGTAATGATTCAGTTCCCAAGGTAATGATTCAATTTCAAGGTAATGATTCAGTTCCCAAGGTAATGATTCAATTTCAAGGTAATGATTCAGTTCCCAAGGTAATGATTCAAGTTCAAGGTAATGATTCAGTTCCCAAGGTAATGATTCAATTTCAAGGTAATGATTAGTCCCAAGGTAATTATTCCAATTTCAAGGAATGGTTCAGTTCAAGGTAATTATTCAATTTCAAGGTAATGATTCAGTGCCCAAGGTAATGATTCAATTTCAAGGTAATGATTCAAGTTCCCAAATAATGATCAATTCAAGGTAATGATTCAGTTCCAAATAATGATTCAATTCCAAGGTAATGATTCAGTTCCCAAGGTAATGATTCAATTTCAAGGTAATAATTCAGTTCCCAAATAATGACTCAATTCCAAGGTAATGATTCAGTTGCCAAGTAATGATTCCATTCCAAGGTAATGATTCAGTTCCCGAGATAATGATCAATTCCAAAGTAATGATTTAGTATCCAAGGTAATGATTCAATTCCAAGGTAATGATTCAGCTCCCAAGGTAATTACTCAATTCCCAAGGTAATGACTCAGTTATTACCCCAAAGACTTCCATTTATCCCAGACACGAGACAACAAAATCAAGATTATTTTACAAATGGTTTTTATAAAAAAGAGAAATGCGACACATTTTCAAACCGGTCGATTTTTACCTGAACATTGCATTTCAAATGCTCTCTCTATTAAGGTCATATTTTGTGTGGGTTGGGAGGGGGGCGGGGTGGGGGGAATTGAGGAGGGGGGAGGCCTCTTGAAACCATTGCTTTGCCTGGCTGCTGAAGGATCAATGTTTCAGGGACTTCGTTTCTCATTCCTTTCAATGTCGCTTTTTCGGAGACTCCTTTTCGGTCCTGCCCACTCTCGACTTTCGTTCACGGTTTACTTTCTGATACGCACACATACGCACATACATACATACATTATATATATGTGCGAGAGAGAGAGAGAGAGAGAGAGAGAGAGAGAGAGAGAGAGAGAGAGAGAGAGAAAATCGCCAATACCAGAACATCTGCCTCATCCCTGAATAAAAGTAGTGGGGACCTTTCCCCTTCTCATGACTGGAACTCCTAATGTATTATTCTGTCGTTTCAGAATTTCCAGAACCTTTTTCACTGAGTAGTTTGATCTCTCCATGAATGAGGCCCTTTATTATTTCGTTCTCTTAACAGTCATCCAACAAAATCCAGCAGAGTCACTTTTATGCAGAAAATGAATATTCCGCGAGGTCACTCAATCGTTTGTACTTCAGCTTTGTGGTCGGTCATCAATACTGGGATGGATATGTTCGGCCTCGAGGCTGAGTAGACTAGGTATTCGATGCAGTTCTTTCCTATGGTTTTTTTAAAAATTCGCATTTTTTAAAGGCTTACGTGATTAAGGGTATAGACATCTCTGTTATTTGGAAAAATATAAATCGTTTATTAAGCAATTTACATATATATATATATATATATATATATATATATAATATATATATATATATATATATATATATACTATATATATATATATATATATATATATATATATATTCTATATATATATAATATATATATATATAATATATATATATAATTCAAGACTGACATATTAGCCACAATCCTCGTAAAATCCAACAAAGCCAAACGTGATCCAGAAAAGCGTAAACACAAAACACCAGAAATCTTTCCAGTGAACTTTTATCACGAAACGAATTGAATTATTCAAGTCTGAACCACCGATATTTAAGCACTGTAGTATATCACAAAGAGCCTCATCAGAGACATTCCATTGGAACAATTCCCGCTGGGAATTCATTACCGAATGTCACGATGGTTGAATGTTATTACAATCAGAAGATTCCGGGAGGAATAAGTGACTCCTGATTGATTGATTAATGGAAATATGACTGAAAAGCCAGGCACTGAAGGGCTCTTCCAGCCATTTAAGTCTTAAAGCATTAAAAGAGGGAGTTAGTGTGGCTGGACAGCTGTATGGAACAGAGAATTGAATAGAAAATAGAAATTAGGCCAAAGGCCAAGCGCTGGTACCAATGAGGTCATTCAGCGTTGACGCGGAAATTGACAGTACAGTAGAAAGGTTTGTTAGGGAAGGGTGTAAAATAAGATGGAAGGAAGAGAATATGAACGGAGGTAAAGTAAAAGGAATGAAAGGCGTTGCAGAAGGGACGAGGCAAACAACTTGTCAGTAATGCCTACAGTGCACCGCGTAAATTGCACTGGTGGAACTATCCCCCTATAGGGTAGATTTTCCTGATGTAATTGTGTATGGTTTTTTAATGACGAATAACTCATTATTACAAATAAATAAAATAACAATTAAAAATAGTTAAACCTAAAAAAATGAATAAAAAATAATATAAAAATCAAAATAAAAAATCGATTTCAAAATTCAAAATAAAAATAATTGAAAATAAAAAAGAAAATGAAAAATTAAAATCAAGATGCTCAGTGGGTCATCGTTTCATATTCACAGAAGACTAAAATTCCGCACAGAATATTTCATAATGACCAAAGTTTATAATATTTCATAATGACAAAAGTTTATATCAGAATAAAATACAAAATCTGAAAAATAAATTCCAGTACAATTGCCAGAGTGGTCGCCTGCTTGCAAACACTCAAATGGAATGAACAAATTCATTCCATTGTAACATTCAGTCACAATAAGTAGCGCCGCCCACAAACACTTGAAAGAGCCACATGGGCGTGTCTCCTTAAGCACGTGTCTCATCCTACACACCCTGGAAAGTCCTCGGGAGTTCTTCTGGAACAAGAGACGAAGGATTCCCTCCTCTCTCCCCCGAAGGACTCTGTGTTGGCGGGAAGCGAGAATAGGAAAGGAGGGAAGGACGGATGGCCTCCTATGTTCTCCTAGGAGCTGTAAAGGACAAAGTACTGGAAGCCATGGAGAGAGAGAGAGAGAGAGAGAGAGAGAGAGAGAGAGAGAGAGAGAGAGACCTCCCAGGTATATGGATATATATAAATAAAAATATGTATAGTGTAGATAGTATACATACATACGTAGACATAACTTAATTGCGTATTGGTTCTTCCACACAATAAATAAGATTATAAAATTTTACACACAATATAACACATCTGAAAATGTTTCCATAATAATTACAGCCACGGACGGATACAGAGGTTGACTTTACAGGCAGATTCAGTTATTTGATTCAATATTTTGTTCTCCCAATATTCGCTTTTCAATTTCCAAGCGACAGATAAAGAGAAAAAAATCGGAATAATCTCCAGATATGATGGCGACTATCCGATCTGAATATTTGGAGACACAATATGTGATATTTTTCAGGAAAAAAGCCGCGATTCTTGACTTTTTTTCTTTTGTCATTCGTTCGTTCATCATTTTTAGCTGTTATCCCTATAAATGGGGAAGTGACGCTTGTTCCAGTGTTGTCATTTATAATATACATATTGTGGTCGGGGAATTTGTCTGACAGAGAGTCCTGTTTTGGGATGAATTTTGAACTGCTTCAGGGTATATCTATCTATATATATATATATATATATATATATATATATATATATATACTATATATATATATATATATATATATGATATATATATATATATATATATATATATATATATATATATATATATATATATCCCTAAATACCTGGGCAAAGAGGGAAAGAGGTCCCTCACCCACATCCCCAAACTCACTTCGTCGTCCAGCCACCTGCAGCAGTTCAATTTCAATATTCAGCCCCAGAAAGGTCGGTCACCGGCCACAATATTGATAAGAATTCTGGAACAAAAGTCAATTCCAGGTTTATAGCCTAACAGCTAAAAATGACGCATGAGAGAATGGAAAATGAATAAATAAATAAGTAAATAAATGAAATGGGGATTTTTGCCAGGAAAATATGACTGAGTGTCTCTGGAAATTTTCGGATCCAATAGTTAGTCGCCATCGAATCTGGGGATTATTCCGGTTGTTTTCTCTTCTCTATGAAATAAATCTTGGAAATTCTGAAAGCGAATGTCAAAAGAGCAAAAAGATTTAGACAAATGATTGAATCTGTCTATGGGGTAAGCTTCTGTATGTGTGCGTGTCCGTGAATGGAGCCATTTTCAGAGGTGTTATTATGTGGTTGGTTGGTTTTATAAATTTTAGGTGTAACACCAAGCACTGGGGCAGCAAAGGCCATTCAGCGCTTACTGTATAACTATGAGACTATAACGTGTTTATATCATATAAAGCAGGTTTATTTCTTTGAGGTAATTTACTATGTTTTTGAAGCGGGGGCATTTCTCCCAATAGTTCTTCAAGTGCTATTATATATGTTGTTGGATCTTCGTTTTCTTTCGAATTTATTACATTCACGTTAGCAGATGACGGACTGTGACCAGAGTACCGGCAATGGTCACAGTAAGGGGCCTGTCTTTTCCTCGCCTTGCAGCATCAAGTATTGTGTGTTAAGTATGTATGTCCTATTCTTAATCTTGTTAATATGACATCTTCCCTTCTTCTTTGACATTGTTGTCTATTCCAAGGTTTTACCGATGGTTTAATATGCTTTAATTTATTATTCTATTCTAGCCATTCTTTTTCCATTTTGATTGACAGTATTCATTTATTGTTGTTTTAATGTCATTGTAAGGTATTTGTATTTTTTTGATAGACTCCTTTTTTACTGCCTTTTTGGCTTCTTTATCCACCTCTTCATTACCTTTTATGCCCACATGGGAAGGCACCCAACATAGTTTTATATTTATAGATTTCCGTTTTACTATTATATCTATCCACTCCCTTATTTCTTCAATTACGGGATGAGAAACTGTGTATTGTCTTAGCGCTTCTAAAGCACTGTAAGAATCCGTGTATATTACAAAGGTATCGTTTGCCTTTCCCACCATAAAGGTATGTTTTATAGCCTCTAATATAGCATTTATCTCTGCAGTGAATATCGAGCATATTTTGGGAATTTTTTCCCTTATCTTTATATTTTTTGTTACTACAGCATAGCCTACACCCTCCTTCGACTTGGAACCATCTGTATAAATACTAATATCCCGTTTATGTTTTTCCTGGTGTGAAAGAAATTCACTCTTTAATTGTGCATCGGTTACCTTCTTATTAAATGATTTTTCACAGATTTCTATTTTAGCATGTCTCCACGGAGGTATTTTTAGGAGTGGTTATTTTTGACATGCTACTTGTTCCTAATTTTAGATGTTCTATATCAGGTTTTAATCTATTCTCCAATGGTTTAGAGGCTCTTGGTTTATTGTCATAATTATTTGTTATGTTGTTCATATATTTGGTGTTTGGATTATCATTAAGGTTATTTATTTTAGCCATATATTTTAATCCAATTTTCTTCTCTTCGTACTTTCAGGGGATCTATTCCTGCTTCTACATACATACTTTCCACTGGGAGTTTCTGTAGGCTCCGTTGCATATGTCCTAATATAATAACCCATGTTATGTATGACATCCAGTTTTGTTAATAGGGTTTTAGAAGCACTACCATATACTTGACATGCATAATCAAGTTTACTTAGACAAATAGCCTTGTATACTTTTATCAGAGAGGTTCTATCAGCACCCCAGTCATTATGCGCAATTACTTTTATTATATTTAAGGATTTTCTTACTTTTATCGCCAGTTGTTCTATATGTTCTTTATATGTAAGTTTTTTATCAAGTATTACACCAAGGAATTTTATCTCATCATCATATTCAATTATATCATTATTTATGAATAAAGTAGGAATTAATTCCTGTTTTCTTGATCTTGTAAATCTGACCGCTTTAGTTTTTTTGCGGTGAAAATTTAAAAACCCTTGCTATCAGCCCATTTTTTTACCCTATTTATGGCTGCTTGTAATCTGTTGGTTATGTCCAGCGCTTTTCACCACTACTATATATGACGAAGTCATCTACAAAAAGGGATCCTTGGACTCCTGGTGGGATCATTTCAATTATCTCATTTATTGCTATAGCAAACAATGCCACGCTTAATACACTACCTTGGGGATTCCTTCCTCCTGGATAAATGATTCAGAGATTTCTGCCCCCACTTTGACTTTTATATATCTTTCAGATAGGAATTCCCTAATATATTCATATAAATTGCCTCCTATTCCCCATTCTATCAATTTTTTAAAATCCCTCCCCTCCAGGTGGTAGTATATGCCTTCTCTTAAATCAAAAAATACTCCTATTGTTTGTATTTTTTACCAACCATTGCATTTTGTATCTCTCTTGTAATCATTAAGAGGGGATCTATGGTACTTTTATTTTTCCTGAATCCAAACTGTCTGTTTGACAATAGCTGTTTATTTTCTAATACCCATATTAATCTGTTATTCACCATTTTTTCAAATATCTTACTTAGACAACTAGTAGGGCTATTGGCCTATAGCTGCTTGGTGACTCTGGGTCTTTTCCTGGTTTTAAGCCTGGTATGATTAAAGATTCTTTCCAGGTTTTAGGTATGCTGTGAGAGTGCCATAATTCATTTAAAATTTCTAATAAGAAGGTTTTGCTTTCATCTGGAAGATTTTTTATCATTTCATATCTAATGTTGTCTTCCCCTGGAGCTGTTGGACTTGCAAGTTTCAGGACATTTTCCAGTTCTTCCATGGTGAAAGGAAGATTATAGATTTCCTGATTATTAGATTTTATTGGTATTGGGACATAATTTTTGATTTTTAATTGGAATTTTTTTGTATAGTTCGAGATACTAGATGTTTTGGCGAAGCATTTACCACCCAAATGTCATTTGCTACTAGTTTGGGGTTTGAAATATAGCGGTTTTCTACTTTTAATGTAGGTAATGGTTCGGTCTGGCCGATATCTACCCTGCAGTTTATTTATTTTCTTCCAGATTTCTTTGTCTTGAGTTTTAGAATTAATATTATTAATATATTTTTTCCATGAATTTCTTTTGGCTATCTTGGAATCATTCTTTTTGCTGCTTTGCTTTAGCTCTCAAATATGCAATTCTATTGGCATCACATTTATGTCTCAGATATCTTCTAAAGCATGTTCTCGTTATCTTTCTTGCTGCTTTACATTCCTCATTCCACCAGGGTACCAGTGGTCTAGTCGGATTGCCTGAGGTAAATGGATAGTTTCATTTTTCATTTGCTTTATCATCTATTGTTTTTTTTTACTAGATGTTCATAAGCATCTATGTGGTTTGTAAAGTCAGATAGCTTTTTTGTTAATAACCGTTTTCTCTTTATATAAATTCAATTTTCTTCCTCCATTTTCCTCTTCGGTATATATGTTATATTATTATTATTTTTTAGCTCAATTTGTATTGGCCAGTGGTCACTCCCAAATAAATTATTATTTACTTTCCAACTGAAATCTGTGGCAATTTCTGGGGAACATAAAGTGATGTCTATTGCAGAGGTGCTATTATGATAAACATCAAATCTTGTTGGAGAACCATCATTTAAAATAATCAAATTCTTGTTATCTATAAAATCTAGGAGAATATTTCCTCTCCTGTCAGAATATGTACTTCCCCACATGGGATGTTTGGCGTTGAAGTCACCTACTAATAAGTAAGGTTTTGGTAATTGTTCTATTAGATTTTCTAAATCTTCCACTTGTAATTGTCTATTATTTCCAAGATGATCTATTAAGCGACTTTCTAAAGACGGTTCCATATATATTGAGCATATTGTTATTTTTTTTCCAGGAATACTTGAACTGCACATGCCTGTATTACCGATTAATCCTAACAGGTTGGCATTTGATTGAAGAATGCGTTTATGATTGCAGTTCCTCCTTGGCTGTTGTCATTAAAATTTGTGTTGTGATTTCCACACATTATAATTTATGCCAGCATTGAGAACATTGTTACCAATTTTAGTTTCCTGTAAGCAAATGATATTTGCATTACATTCTCTAATTAATGATTTTAGGTTTTCATTATTCGATGCGTATCCTCTAATATTCCACTGTAAAATAGACATTTTAAGAAGGTTTGGGGTTTTGTTTTAGTAACTTTATTTGTTTTCCTGAACTTTGAATTTTATTGAAGTTGTATAATTTTGCTGTACTTGTTCTTCTTTTGGTGGGTGATGTATTTCTACTATTGTTTTCTTTATTGGCTGAAGAGTCTCAGATGTTCTTTTTATTAGAGGTGCATTTAAATGGCTTTTGTTCTTGGGTTCTATTTCAATACTTTCTTCAATTTTATCTGATGTTTTAAACTTTCTCTTTATTTGGGTTTCTCTTTTTTTCATTTTTTGTTTGCAAGCAATTTTCGTTGACTTTGTCTTCTCGGTATTCATTTTTTTCCATATAGATTTTGGGTCTTACTGATTGTTTAATTTGTTTCTTGGATTTGGGTGGGGTTGTTTCAAGTAGTCTTTTTTTGTCTTTTGACTTAGCTCTTGTACTTTGCGTGTCCTCCACATTCATCATGTCTTCTTGCATTTCTGGTGTTGGTAATACATTATATAAATTTGTGTTGCTTATATGTTCTGTAGCTTCCGAGCTTGAATTTTGGGCCTTTATATTATGAGCATTTTCAGTTTGATTTATAGTGTGCAATATTGTAGGTATTTGGTTTTGCGCTTCTTTATTTACTACCTCTTTATATGTGTTTTTCCTTGCAGGGTCTTGTAAACCTCTTACTTTTAGTTCTATCTTCGCTTCTCTTATTGTCATTCCACTTCTTTCTTGTAAGATTTTTAATTCAGTATTGTATAGGTAGTATGCGCATTCCTTTGATCTTGAGTGGTGATTCTGACCACAATTTATGCAAATTGGGTTTTCACAGTCCCATTTTGTTGTGTGGTTGTATGATCCACAACATGCACATCTTGGAACTTCTCTACAAATTTTATTTGAATGGCCATATTTACTACATGATTTGCATTGTAGTGGTTTAGGATATATGGTCTTATCTCTCTCGTCTGCCCTAATACTTTAATAGTTAAAGGGAGTTCATTTCCTTCAAATTTCAATTTAGCTATTTGTATATTTATTTTTGAATTTTTCCTACTTGGGATAGCATAGATGTCACATTCTTCAATATTTTTGTATCTTTTCTTAAGCGAGTCCATTAACATATTCTTATCTATTAATTCGTCGTCATTATTTGGCAGGATTATTGTACCAGTAATACTATTTAGTTTATTATGCTTAGTGACTTTTATTTGTGCGTTATCTATGTTCGTAATTTGTAAGTAATTGTCGGATTGGCTTTAGTAGTTGGTTTTTCCACTATCCATGTATTTGTTTGTGTTTGACGAAATTTCATGTTTTCTGTTGGGTAGGCTATCTGGTCAGTAAATAATATCTAATTTTAAATTTGAAATTTTCTTTTCACTTTCTATTGTCAAAAATCTTGTCCAAGTGTCCTTTCCAAAAAGTGATTCAAATAAAGCTAGAGAAGGGCTAGGCTGAAATTTTCTTTTGATAAATCTTCTAGGCCTAATAAAAGGCTCCATGGTTGGTATATTTTGGGTTGAAGTGTCCAAAAGGGTGTCCTTGTTCGTTTCCAGGGTCAGATGGGAATTTAGTGTCATGGGGTCACATTTTCCGGGGGACTGAGTTCCAGAGTCATATTCCATTTTTAGTTTTTTTTTTTTTTAAATTACAGAGAAACCAACTGCAAGCCATGGTAAAAACTGGGTCTCCTCTCAAAGACTTCCCCCTCACCAAAGACACACAGCAGAGACCAACTCCCATATGTCCACTCCCTACCCTACCCCGAAGGGATGGCTCTAACATAACATGATTGGCTCAAGTAAGTAGCAAAACCCGCTTGATAGGACCGAGGGCATAGCTAGTATACAATCATCCCCACTCATGTTATTTTAGAGGGCAATCCGGATAAATTGCCGAGAGTCCTACCGTGGAGACTATACCTCCCCGGATTCCGTAGGCAAGTCCCCACATGTAGTCCCGCCCCAATAAATATTGATGTGGAATCACATCAATATCCTCAGGGTCCAAACATAATCGAGCGGCGGACCAAACCGCTATAGTTCCTGCCATTTGGATCAAGGTAAAGCCCAAGTTCAGAGACCCAGCTCCTACCTAACCTACAAGAGGGTTTTAGTGCAGAGAAGGAGGACAGCTAGGGGGAGCAACTGAGCGAAAGAAAGTAAGAGATTGGAAGATGATCAAGTAAGAGAAAAATTGAGACATTTAGATTCAAACTAGGAGATAATTCTCCCAGTTCGAAAGCCCTCTTGCCCGCTACGCATTTTCAACCATAGGTTGGAAATGCGTAACTCCGTCAAGGCAGTCTCCAATCAAGAGGGTTATTATGTGGTGTGTGAAATGGTTTATAGGTTTTTATGCTTGTCTCTATATGTACAAATTTTCTTGGGATATTTATTCTCTCTCTCTCTCTCTCTCTCTCTACACACACACAATACATACGTACACACACACAC
>NC_061093.1:351301-391301 GCF_015104395.2 Macrobrachium nipponense | reverse complement strand
TTTCTTGATTTTTGGAGGCATCTTTTAAAATATAATTTGTTTATCTGTTTGTCAGCATTATTGGGCACAAAATCCTGTGGGTATTTTGACAAAATTTTGAAAAAATGTGGGACGCTCCTCAAGGGCTTTGTCTGACCTAACATTTTGACTCATTTGATTTCTGTTATATATTTTTCTATCATATCTTAAGAGGTTTGTGCAGTTGTTTTTATGTAGTTGTAGGTATGTTTGTGTCTGCTTCAGCATTATTTGACAGAAAGTTTTATTGGCATTATAACAAAAAGTGGACCTTAGTGGCATTGTCTCATTTCAATTTTTTTTTTCCTTAGTGGCATTCTCTCTCTCTCTCTCTCTGCTCTCTCTCCTCTCTCTCTCTCGCTCTCTCTCTCTCTCTCTCTCTCTCTTTGACGTCTGTGTCTGTTTTGCCAGACATGGCGTCACCCTCTGAGGAGGGAAGGAGAGGACATGATATTAATGGAAGGAGGAGGAGGAAAAGGAACAACAGGAAATGGAATAAGACGGAGAGCAAATGCTTTCCACGAATATTTCTTCCATCGTTAATTAGTTTGGGCGCTGGAACCTTTCAGGATAATTACACTGGGGTGGAATTTCTGTGGTTAGACTGGTCGAGAGTTTCTTCGAAGCTCTCTCTCTCTCTCTCTTGAATTTATATCCCAATCGAACCTATGGTCAACATCTTAGCTCTCTCTCTCTCTCTCTCATCTCTCTCTCTCTCGTCGGGTCCTCTTCTCTCTCTCTATCTCTCTCTCTCTCTCTCTCTCTCTCTCTCTATATAGATATATATATATATATATATATATATATATATATATATATATATATATTATATATATATATATATATATATATATATATATATATATATATATATATATATATATATATATATATATATATATATATATATATATATATATATATTTCAGAGTTTGGGGTTTTTCGAAGCTATGGTCAATATCTTGGCTGTCTCTTTCTCTCTCTCTAACGGACTTACAGACAATCTGACAGGCGGATATATAATAGTGTCTATATTATTAATCATTTCACTCGTCAAAAATAACTTTTGTTTTTACATATTTTCTCTTCACCTCCTCCTTTCCTTCCTTCCTTATCAAATCACTTGATTTCCCTTTATTGCCTCTCCTCTTCAACCATAATTGATGTCTTTCCCCCCCCCCTCCCCCCCCCTCCCCCCCCCCCCTGACAGGAGGAATTCGATTCCCTCTAATCCAATTCTAGTGTCTTCAGATAAAATGTCCTGACGTCTTTAGCATTCTGGGAATGATGCCTCGTTCTTTCCCACAAAAGGTGATAGTTTATTACCCACGTTCTCCCATGTTATTAAGGTTAAACTCCAATCTACAATTTATCGCCGGTAAAATTGTGTATTGTATCATAAATGTTAAAAAAAAAAAAAAAAAAAAAAAAAAAAACCCTCGGGAACTGATTTTTTTTTATCACTTCATCTTTTGTTAAAGGCAATATTTGCCGTAAGATCTTCGAAAATTTATGTTCTCTTTATGCAAATCGATGCAAACCAGACTATAAACTCAAAGAATGAACCAGACCTAAAAATAGGTTAAGAATAATGGTTATCATACCGACTAATTTCAAAATATACTGAATAACGTGAAAGAGGAATCAGCACATCCACGTTTACTCGTTTGTGTAATATAAAAAAATATCAAATAACAAAAAAGTCCATAATAATTTTCTCTTTCATAATACGGCATTAATAAATGCAAGAAATATAAGCAAGCATACACCAGTAATCTTGGAGAGATTTTACTTTGGCTAATTCTCTTTAACGACATTTTCATTATTGCATCAAGAACTTTCCTTGAAAGCAAATTTGTCTGTGAAAGTTTCTCTACTCCTTACTGAATTCCCATGCATCATGTTTTTCATCTACTAACTAATTTCAATTGTGGATAAAAGAATATGAAAACTTCTGAATATTTCCAGACCACATACTTCTCCTAATGTACAGCTGCCCAATAATGGCAAAACGCAATTTACAATCTTTTCTCAACTCAGTTTTGCTAACCAATGAAGAAGTGGAAAAGGTTGTAGGCGCTGAAAAACAGCCATATCATTCATATGCAGATATACACAGTATGTATGTAGGAAACCATAAACAAATATTTCAACAACTATTTATGGACATACATGCTTGCTTATTAATATACTAGGTGACCAACCCGGTGCTGCAGAGGAAAACACTGAATGACAACTGATAAATCTCTCTCCCTCTCTTCTCTCTCTCTCTCTCTCTCTCTCGCTCTCTCTCTTCACTGTTAAGTATAGTTACTTTCAGTTTTTAACATTGCCCGAGCATATGACCAACTGTAAACTCCCCTCCTCTCTCTCTCTCTCTCATTCTCTTTGTTTAAGATAGTCACTTCAGTTACATTGCCCAGCATTAATGACAACTGATAAACTCTCTCTCTCTCTCTCTCTCTCTCTCTCTCTCTCTCTCTCTCTCTCTCTCTCTCCTGTTAAGATAGTTACTTCAGTTACATTGCCCAGCATTTTTGACATATTTCATGTCTTCCCCCACTATTCCTATTGGGGCTGAACTTGGACTTGTAGGGCACCGAGAGTTTTGGTATTTTTAGATGTCACCACTCTCTCCCACCTCCCTCTGGCTAAACTTGGACTTAATGGACATCAGAAGTGTCACTATTCATCTGTTTTCATTTATTTTACATCATCCCCTTTCCTCCCCTTCTCTCTCCCAACCCGCCCTTTCCTATTGGGGCTGAACTTAGACTTAAAAGGCCATCGAGTGTGTCACTATTCATCTCAGCGACCTTAAAAGCTATGGAGTAGACACTGATATCTGTCGTTTTAGGTTAGTTTTACATGTCAACCCATTCACACCCCTTTCTAGCCGCCTCCCTTTCAGGGCTGAACTTGGACTGAAGGGTATCAGAAGTGTTACTATTCATCTCAGTAACGTCAAAAACTAAGGATTATACACTTGTATCTGTCGTTTTTCAGTTACTTTCTACATTTCACCACTTACCCACCCCTTTTCACACACCCCCTCCATAGGGGTGAAACTGGACTTCAGGGGCATCAGGGGAGTCACTATTCATCTCAGCGACCTCTAAAATTATGGATTAGACAGTAATAGCTGTCCTTTTCAGTTATTTTTAAATTTCATCCCCTCCCACCCCTTTTCACCCACCCCTCCAAATTGGGCTGAACTTGGGACTTGAATGGGCATCAGGAATGTCACTAACCATCTCAGCAACCTCAAAAACGATGGGTTAGACACTAAAAATCTGTCATTTTCCGTTATTTTTATTTTCACCCCTTTCCCATCCCACTTCCCACACACCCCTTTGGTGCCAGTGATGTCTTAGCCCCACTGTACTCTTTCCCCGATGCTAAGTTATATGTATACCAAATTTGGTTGAAATTGCTCAATTCATATATTATTATAAGAATAGTTTAACCAGACCAACTGAGCTGATTTTCAGCTCTCATAGGGCTGACCCGAAGGATTTGATAAAATGCCAGGTCTAGGCCAAAGGCCAGGAACTGGGACCAAATAGGTCATATAGTATAATACTTAATAAATTAAAATTAGGTAAAAAAAAATGCACAGAGGCATAGGCTTTCATACTAGAATACAAACAGGCATTAAATACATTTACTCACATTTCCATACATACTAAAAATGTTATTAAAATTAACAAATAGTCAAGAAACTTAAAAATTTGATCTAAAATTCATTAATTGCTCTGAGGTTTTTTGTAAATATAGTTATTTTTATATTTTAGAAAACGTCATAATCGGAACGACTGAAAATGTGAAAGATTCTGACAAAATTTCTTTTATTGGTTTACTTCCAAATGTTGACAGTCTTTGCTGGTCATACTTTGGACAATCACACGACACATGTCTAACAGTTATCAATACTTTGCACTCTGAGCACTCTGGAGCAGGGTCACGTGGGCTGCTCATTAAGTGCCAATGTGTCATACGAGTGTGGCCTATACGTAAACGTGTCAGGATTACATGTGTGTGTCTTTCTCTCTGATATTGGAGCTCCATTTCGTAATGTCAGGTTTTATTTGTTTTAATTTATTGCTTTCAGTTCTTCGTTCCATATATTTTTGCCATTTATTTACAATTCTTGTTTTTAAATAAGCTACAGTGTCACTGACAGGGATTTTTATATCTGTTCTCATCATGTGGACTGCCTCCTTGGCTGCTTTATCAGCTTCTTCGTTTCCTTTTATTCCGACATGGGTAGGGATCCAACATATTTCAATATTTTTTCCCTTTTTATATAAATTATTGAGTAAAAACTTTATCTGTTGCACAGTATTATTTTTGGGATTATAACTATTAATTGCTTCTATAGCGCTTCTAGAGTCGCTATAAATCACGAAATTGTTAAGGGAGTGTTCTTTGATTATTCTTATGGCCAATGTTATTGCACATAACTCTAAATACTGAAGCATTATTGGGAAGCGAGAACTGGCATGTTTTATCCTGGGACACTGCAGCATATCCCACTCCGTATTCTGACTTGGATCCATCTGTATATATTGCATAATGTGGACCTTTTTGGTTTATGTGCTCTATTGTATGTTGTTTCTGATGTTCTGGGGTATAGGAATACTTTTTTGATAGAAATTTTAATTTTGTGCAAATGTTTATTTTATTCATAATCCAAGGAGGAGGTAGTTTTACTATTGGAGGTAGTTGGATATTTATATTCAGTGACTCAAACAATCTTCTTGATCTAATTGGAAAAGGTGGTGAATGATTGTTAATAAATACATCCCTTAGTTCAAATAATTTTTTGGTTGGTGAATCACTTGACTGAATTCTTAGGGCACTTTTCATCGTTACTAACTCTCTATGGAGAGAGAGAGGTAGTTCACACATTCTACCTGTAAAGAAGAGGTTGTGATGATTTAAAAGCTCCTGTACATATTCTAAGTCCTTCATTATGAACTGGGTCCAAAATTTTCAGTACTGCGTTTGAAGCTGAGCCGTATATTTCACTTCCGTAGTCAATGATAGACAACACTGTTGCTTTATATAGTAATGTAAGGGTTTGTCTATCAGCTCCCCAATTAGTGTTTGATAATTTTCTAATTAGATTCAATGCTTTTTTACATTTTGACTTCACATATGTTATGTGGGCTTTCCAGTTCAAGTGAGTATCAAATACTAAACCTAAAAATGTTGCAGTCTGGCCAATTTGTATACTTTGATTTCTGATTTTCAAATCTATTTCTTCACCTTTCTTCCATCTTTTATCTTTGTAAAATATTACTGCTTGAGTTTTACTTATGGACAATCTAAATCCTACAGATGAGGTCCATTCATCTATTTTTATTATAGATTTGGAAATGATGCGCTCTGCATGTTTAATGCAAGATGCTGAATAATAGATGGCAAAATCATCCATATAAAGGTTGCTTTTAATTCCGGTGGGCAGATTTTTATTAATTTCATTAATTGCTAAGGTAAATAGTGTGCCACTAAGGACACTTCCTTGTGGAACACCATTTTCTAGTGGGAATGTTCTGGACAAAGCATCATCAATTTTCACCTGAAAACTTCGATTTGTTAGAAAACTTTGGATAAACATGGGTAAATGTCCACGAACGTTGTTGTTTTGTAATGCTTTTAAAATAGGATACCTCCATGTAGTGTCATAAGCCTTTTCTATGTCAAAAAAGACTGCCACAGTTATCTGTTTTCGTTCAAATCCTCTGCGTATATGGTCTTCTAGGATAGAGAGAGAATCCACTGTGGACCTGTTACACTGTGACCCAAACTGAGTGGGAGTTAAAATTTTGTCTCGAATGTGCCATGTTAGTCGAGCATTTACCATCTTTTCAAGTAATTTGCATAGCAACTTGTTACAGATATTGGTCTGTAATTATTAATATTGCTAGGATCCTTTCCAGGTTTGGGGATAGGAATTATTATAGCTTTACGCCATTCATCAGGAAATAAATTTCTAAGGGCACATAAATGATTATAAAATTGTAATAAGTATGACTTTGCCAGCGGAGCTAAGTGGTCGATCATCTCAAAGCAAATATTGTCACCTCCAGGAGCAGATTTATTGCTGTTCGAGAGAGCATATTCCAACTCTTCCATATTAAATTTTCTATTATAATATATATCTTCTTGTGTTTCGAAATTTATTGTTATTAGTTCTTCATTATTTTTCTTTGTGCGGAAGTGCTCATCTAAATTTTTATCGCTACTTACATTAGCTAAGTTTTCTCCTACTATATTACTTATTTCTTTTGGATCAAGTATTCTTTTTCCATCTTTCAATATGGCATGTCTAGGTGGTTTAACTTGGGTACCATTTATTTTTATGAATTTTTCCCATATTTTTTTGTATGGGAGTATTATTAGAGAGATCTGATACATATTTCCTCCATGAAATTATTCTTCCTTGAATTACTTCCCTTTTAAATTTGCAGATATTTTGTTGTATACAGGCTTTAATGTATCGATTTCTAATAATAATATAGTCATTTTTTGTAAAGTTCCTTCTAATATTGGCAATGTTTTATTTATTTTATTGAACGTTCTATTTAAATTATCTAGCCGTCTCCCTATTGAGTGTTTTTAATATAATTAATTCTGTAGTTTATCAGACCACCAAGGGACTTTGTGCTTTATTGGATGGGGGCCTTTGACTTTGGTATTTGCTTGATCAGTCAGCCTTTTTAATGAAGTCAACAGAATTTTGTTAGTTTCATTATGGTCTTCTAAATATTCAAAATGGTTGGATATTTCTCGTGTGCATTTCATATTTCTCCCAATCTGCTTTATTAATGTTGTAGTGAGGAACATGTTTTGCAGGATTATTATGTAATAAGGATATTAACCCTCTTACGCCGATTGGACGTATTAAACGTCGAGTCAAAATGTCTCCCGTATGCCGATTGGACGTATCATACGTCGGCTCAAAAAATTTTTTTTTTTTTAAATTCGCGGAAAAATACTTATAGGCCTACCAGCCAAAAACTTTTGAATCACGCGCCTTGGGGGATGATGGGAGTTCACGGATCAAGGCGTTGTTTTGTTTACAATCGCTACGCAGGCGCGTAAGCGTGAATTTCTTTCTTATCGCACTAAAAAGTATCAGTGACACATCTCAAAAATTATTTCGTCACTTTGACATAATTTTTGCACCATTTTAAATTATCCTTTACATGAAGTATTATATATGAAAATGTGAGCAATTTCATGTAACTACAACAAAAAAAATACTCATGATTGTAGCTTTTATCAGTTTTGAAATATTTTTATATAAATAATGATAAGTAAAAAAATTTCAACCTTCGGTCAACTTTGACTCTACCGAAATGGTCGAGAAACGCAATTGTAAGCTAAAATTCTTATATTATAGTAATATTCAATCATTTGCCTTCATTTTGCAACAAATTGGAGGGCGTCTCTAGCACAATATTTCGATTCATGGTGAATTTATGAAAAAACTTTTTCCTTACGTTCGTGCGATAACTCTTCCGATAAATTTTTTCGTGCGATTGTCGTAATGTTTGCACCCTTTTAAATTTGCCGTTACATAAAGTTTTATATATGGAAATGTGCGCAATTTCATGCACAATACAACTAAAAACAACCCATGGTTGTAGCTTTTATCAGTTTCGAAATATTTTCATATAAATAACGTTAAGTGCAAAAATTTCAACTTTCGGTCAACTTTGACTCTACCGAAATGGTCGAAAAACGCAATTGTAAGCTAAAACTCTTATATTCTAGTAATATTCAATCATATACCTTCATTTTGCAACGACTTGGAAGTCTCTAGTACAATATTTCGATTTATGGTGAATTTATGAAAAAAAAAAACATTTTCCTTACGTCCGCGCGGTAACTCTTCCGAAAAAATCAGAATTTTTTTTGTGCGATTGTCGAAATGTTTGCACCATTTAAAATTAGCTGTTACATAAAGATTTATATATGAAAATGTGCGCAATTTCATGTAGAATACAACTAAAAATGATTGAAGGTTGTAGCTTTTCTCTTTTTTGAAATATTTGCATATAAATCAACGATAAATAGAAAAAAATCACGTTTGGTCAAATTTGACTCTACCGAAATATTTGAAAAACGCAATTGTAAGCTAAAACTCTACGGCCTAGTAATATTCCGTCATTTTTTCTTAATTTGAAACAAATTTGAAGTCTCTAGAACAATATTGTGATTTATGGTGAATTTTTGAAAAATATATTTACCTTCACTCCGCGCGCCGATTCGCGCCGCAAGTCTCCGAAATACGTACATCGCATTATCCTAATATTTGATTCTTTTCATATTAGCCTTTTTATAGAGTTTCATATATCATAATGTGCGCAAATTCATGAAGAATACAATAAAAAATAAATGAAGGTTGTAGCATTTCTCATCTCCGAAATATGTGCATATAAAAAAAATATATATAAAAATAAAAAATTCGACATTCGGTCAAATTTAACTCGTCCGAAATGGTCGAAATCTGCAATTCTAATCTAAAACTCTTACAGTATCGTAATATTAAATCATTTGTCTTAATTTTGAAACACATTGGAAGTCTCTAGAACAATATTTAGAATTACGGTGAATTTTTGAAAATAACATTTTTTTACGTCCGCGCGTACGAATTCGTACATCGTTTTGTATAATATTTTTCCGGTGTTGCTTTTATTGTTTTACTATGTATTATATAACAAAATGATTGCAATTTAGTGTACAATACAACGAAAAAAAAAGTAACTCGTTAGCTTTGACCGTTTTTAGCACAGCGTGATTTGAATACAATTAATCTATGAATTTCTTTTTTTCGCTACCATATATCGCATTATTTACATATGATAATGATATTATTTTTCATTTCTGAAGATTGCATACTAAATTTCAGGCAATGAAAAAAAAAATGAGCCAAAAATGAACTCTTAATCTTTAAAACTAAGCGTGCTGTGATTTTTTGAAAAAATTATTTTTTCCGCTTCCGCGCTCACTCCAAACCCGCGCCGGCATACAGGAGAGGTTTTGATTTTTAGGGCTTCGGCGTAAGAGGGTTAATATTGGGAATGATCACTGGTGTGCAAGTCATCAACTATATTCCAATCCCGCGCCGGCATACAGGGATGAGTTTTTGATTTTTAGGGCTTCGGCGTAAGAGGTTTAATATTGGGAAATGATCACTGGTGTGCAAAGTCATCAACTATATTCCAATCTATTCTGTCAACTATATTTGTTGTACAAAGAGTAAAGGTCTACTGAAGAAAATGTTCCATGTGTTTTTGAAAAATATGTACTAATTTCGTCATCATTTATACAGCACATGTTGTTTGACTCCATGAACTCTTCAATTTTACTCCCTGTTCTATTTGAGATTGTACAGTTACAGTCCCATATCGGGTTGTGAGCATTAAAATCCCCTACTATCAATGTAGGTTCTCTGGCATTGTCAAACAAATCCATAAGTTTTTCTATGTCATAATTTTTGTTAGGTTGGTTGTATATGTTATAAATTACATAGTTATAGTTTTTTCTTCGTATTTTGATGCTTGATATTTGCAAGTCAGCAAAGTTTACAGGTACCCTGTCATAACATACTTTGTTATGTACATATATAGCAGTACCTAAATTTCCTTCTTCTCTAGATGTAGATACTAAGGTATATTTACCAATTGTTGATACTGTTTTATTAACATGTAAACATAATATCATTGGTTCGTATTCTTTCAGTAAGCGTTGTAATTCTCCCAAATGTAATCTGGTCTGGAGACCATTTATGTTCCATTGTATTATATAATTATTGAAAATATTATGTTAAGTGTGTTCAAGCATTACTTTCTTGTTGTGGTTTATCTATTTGCATTTTTTCTAAAATTTTATTTACGACATTTATTTGTTTTTCCTTATACGACATTAGATGTCCAATGCACATACAGCCTTTTTTGTGAGTCTCTAGACTAGTGGTTTCTTTACTTCTACATTTTATAAAATTTCGTAGTGTTTGTTAAACTGTCTTTTGTTATGTTTCTGTCTTTGTTGCATAATTCGATGAAACATTCATTACATCCACATGTGTTTTTATGTGTCCTCCTTTTTTCATTTACTCTTAGTGCACCAATTACCGGTGATGGGGTAATCTCTTCTCCCTTCACATAATCATTTTTGTCTATGGTGTTCTCCTCTATAATTTCTTTATTGTTCTGGGTATTTCCATCCATTTCTTTTATTATTACTTTAGGAGACAAAGGTATGTTCTTATTTTCTGGTCTGTGTACTTTTTTTGGATCCTTGGTCTTTGCTTTAACAGATACCTCTCTAATAATTGTTGGCTTTTTGGTTTTGGATGGAGTTCTCTCTAAAGGCCTTTTTTTATCTTTAGCTACCAGCTCATAACTATCTCGCGATGTTTCAGTGATACATGTATCATTTTCTTGTGTTTTCCATTTCCCTTAATATCTCAAATGAATTTGAACATATATCTGCACAAGTTTCTTGGTTTTTTTGCTATATTAGTTTCTTGTAAAGTTATTTTTTCTTCTGATTTATCTACTGGGGGTTTGTTACTTGCTTCCATTTTCGTTTCATTCCTTGAGCTCAATGCAGTAGAGAACATTTGCTTCCTAGCGGGATCATGCAACCCTCTAACTCTCAACTCTAGTTTGGCTTCTCTAATTGGCATTCCTGATCTCTCCTGAAGTAATTTTAATTCTGTGTTGTATATATAATACATACACTCCTTAGACCTAGCATGGTGATTTTGGCCACAGTTCACACATTTTGGTTCACCACACTTCCACTGTGTGGTGTGTTCGTCGGATCCACAATACGCACATATAGATTTATTTCTGCAATTTTTCCCTGTATGTCCATATTTACTACAGTTTTGTTTGGCACTGTAGTGGCTTTGGAACATACGGCCTCAGTTCTCTGTATTGGCCAATGATTTTAATTTTGAAAGGTAGTTCTTGGCCTTCAAATTTTATTTTTGCTATTCTCAATGTATTTTCCTTATTTTGTACTACTGGTAAACTATATATTTCGCAATCTTGCACGTTGTTGTACCTTTTTTTAAGGGAATCCAGCAAAATATTTTTTTCAATTGGTTCCTCACTTTTAGGAAGTACTACAGTACCCTGTACGCTGTTCATACTGTCATGTTTTCTTATGTTTACCTTTATATTATCAATGTTCTTTATAGTAAATAGTTTTCAGATTGGTTTTTTGTAGTGGTTTCTATTAACCACACCTGGTCTCTTATTTGTCTAAATGACATTTCTGAGGTTGGGTGCCTACTTAACAAATAATTTTCCAATCGTAATGCAGATATTTTTCTATGAGTTTCCAAGGTCAAGAACCTTGACCAACTTCCCCACTCCAAAAAGGGAGTCGAAGTGAGTCAAGGTTGGGTCAATTCTAAATTTGCTTTTTCTTTGCGGCTTGTATGGTATTAGAGTTTTAATACCAGCCTGTTCTTCATTACCTGGGTTTTTCCTTAGAATAGTCCATTGCCATGCCAGATGTCGTAGGGGTTTTTGTTTTAGTTTCCATATATAAAGTTTAAATATTTCGTCCAGGATGAGAACCCTCTCACCAAGGAGGCCCAACTGAGGGAGGAGCAATACTGTTACGCTGTGGTAACTGCCCTGGGACACTCACCTGGATATACGCCATACACACAGTGCCTTAAGGGTCGTCAGTCCCATGAGATCGGACCCAGCACTGTGGGCATGGCTTGACATAAAAATTTCCCCTCGCTCGACCACGTCAGGTACTCTAGTTTTACGGGTGGAGTGGCATGCCATCCAACTCCACCCTCCATCAGGTTAAAAGAGCAGTCAATTCAATATTCCAAAACCATGCCAGGGTTGTCAACGAAAGAAGAAGAAGGGAAAGGGGAAAATTTATAAGGATGAGGAGTAAAGGAGTTAAAGGTCCCAATGTTCAGTTGGATCCACAGCAGAGAGTGTAGGCGTAAAGGGGCATTCTCTCTCTGCAGTGGATCCCTAAGCCCCCCACCTCGTCAAGGAGTTGGGATCAGGGGGTTCAATTCATATAAAAGTGTATGTGGCACGAACATACATATACATAAATGCATTTATATAATCATATATATACATATATTTTACGCACACATACACAAGTATACCGACTCTCTCGTCATAAAATGCAAGATCAAGTGCCTATGTAAAATTACTTAACACTAGGTTCACTTGCGCCAAAATGGCCATTCATGGGCTAACGACGATAATCACGGCAATGGAAGTGCCGGCGGTCGTCACATAAATTCTTCCAAATGCAGATATATCACAAAAACGTATACGGAAACCAAAGCTTATTTCAGACATTTGTATCGATCATTTATTATGATAGCCTTCACGGAATGAATGGCTTGTTACCATGAATCTACGCATTCAAGACAACTCTCTCCCCCTGATATGGTTCCACGAATCGTGAGATAATCTTTGATTACAGCTAATAAAGTTGCTCATGGAGATAAGAATGAAGTGTACTCGGTTAATGGTTTAGATCGACAAAATTGGCCCATCGTACTGCAGCTACGTCCAGGCCATAATTGGCAAAATGTACAATCTGTAAACCTCACTTGCTGAATCGCTATTCTTCCTCTGTCACGCCAAAAATGATTAACATTAAGGTTAAGGGAACCTTCCAATACACTCCCCCCCCCCCCCGGCCCCCCCCCCCCCCCCCCCCCCCCCCCCCCCCCCCCCCCCCCCCCCCCCCCCCCCCCCCCCCCCCCCCCCCCCCCCCCCCCCCCCCCCCCCCCCCCCCCCCACCCCTGAGACCACCCGTCCTCAGTAACCCGAAAAGAAAAGTGCATTCACACCCACTGTATGTAAATCGTAATAAATAATGAGGCTAAAGGGATACAATAACGATGATATATGACTTACACAAGCCCCTGTATGGAACCCACTTTTTTATTATTATTATTATTATTATTATTATTATTATTATTATTATTATTATTTTTTATTAAAAGTAATGGGCTACTTCAGCAGCGTTACACTTGTAGAGATTCTTCTCTATTTTGCGAATAGCGGCTTTTTCAGTGCTACTTAAAACAGGCTAGTAGAGCGCCTATAGAGGTCATGGTAAAATACAGGGTCAAAATAGGTGTAATATTTGAATTTTACAGATAAACTATGATACCATAGTCATCAAAGTCATTAACGATTTTTTTCTCTCTCTTCTCTCCTCTCTCTCTCTCTCCTCTCGCTCTCTCTCTCTTTTTCTTCCTTAAAGTGAGCTTTCGTCTGGAGCTGCCAGACATCCTCTGGGCTGGGAAGCTGAGGGTGGACTGATCTTGGTGCGGTGTCCGTCCTCCTTATATCTGTGGTTGACAGCAGGGGGTCTGCCCCATGCTTGTCTCCTATTGGCTGGTGGCGGTGAGTCTTGTTTTCATTGGCTACCTGAGCCAGGTCTCAAGCCACTTTCTTTGGGCCGATGGTTGCGTTGCAGCATATCCTGCAGCCGCCTGGACCTCCTAAGCGGCGCTGTAACATTGATGGGCGTTGCGCTACGCTGTGGGACGTCACGGCTACTTTGATTTCCATCGGCTGCAGGAGTACCTCGTTCGGGGGCGTTGTCATCCAAAGAGTTGTCATGATCGGTGGTGTCATTGTTGGTGGGAGGTCTTCTCATACTCGTAGGGAGGAGAAATTCTTCCTGCGTCGTATTCAGAGTAGGTTTTATTTGCTGGATGAGTAGCGCCTCCAGCAGGCGCAAACCGACGGGCATCAGGGGCCTTCCCGATGATCTTCGTGTTCTTTATGATGACATCTCGGGAGATGGCCTCGTGATGTTTGGTGCGGGCGTGATTCTTTATAGCCCCTCTTGGGCGTGGCACGAGAGTCTCTTCAACAGTCGCATGGTAGTCATACCTACGTAGGCGCCGCTGCATTCGCGGACTGGGCATGTATACTGGTACACTACATGCGTCTGCTTCAGGGGTTCTTGTACCTGTGGAGAGGGGTTATTTTTCATAATAAGATCGCTCGTCCTCCGATTCTGGTAATATATGATTAGGTCGATATTCTTGGTGTCGTCAGTCGGCGATACATTATCAGAAATAATTTTCTTAATGGCGTCCTCTTCTTCACGGTAATGGGAACTCATGAAGGCTTTGTAGTACAGTTTGATATTATCCTGGGGGCGGGGCTGCGGGCTCTCACTACCGTACCATTTCTCCAGGGCTGTGCGGACTTCCTTGCTGATTAATTTATTTGATTACCCGTTATTCACAAGTACTTGGGAGGCGCAGTCGAGTTCCTGTGAGTGTCCTGCCAGGTTGAGCAGTGGGAGAGGGCCCTCCTGACGAAGGCCCTGATGGTGGTGCTTTTGAATCTGGCGGGGCACTCGCTGTCTCCGTTGAGGCAAAGTCTAAATTGGTTTTCTTTGTGTAGACTGAAGTACGGAGACCGTCTTCCGTCTTGCTTACAAGGACGTCGAGGAAGGGGAGCCGATCGTCGGAGCTGCGTTCGACTGTGTAATTCAGCACATACACTGCTTGAAATGCTTGACGGAGGGCTTCTACCTCATCCTCGGCGTCGACTTGCACAAAGATGTCGTCAATATAACGTCCATATCTGCGGGGTTGCTGCATCCTGGCGAAGGCCCGTTCCTCCACGGTGCCCATATAAAAGTTAGCGAAGGGAACCCCCAGTGGGGAGCCCATCGCCACGCCGTCCTTTTGGCGGAACATCTGGCCACGGTGGGTGGAGAAAGGGGCCTTCTTCGTGCATATCTCCAGCAGCGTACGGAGCGAGCTTCGGTATGTTGAGGGGCGCCGTCGACCGAATTGATGTTTAGACACGATTCGAAGGATTATATCTATGGTTTCGTCGACAGGCACGTTCGTAAATAGGGACTCTACATCCAGCGAGGCGATAAATCCCGGTACCGGGGGCGTCCTTGATAGCTTCTAAGAACTCTGCCGAAGACTGCAGGCTGTACCGACTCGGGACGTAAGGGGTCAAAATTTTGGTCTGGCCTGTATGATCGGCCGGAGGGGGTTTCCTTATTTGTGGGCTCCCCACTGGGGGTTCTCTTCGCTAACTTTTATATGGGCACCGTGGAGGAACGGGTCTTCGCCAGGATGCAGCAACCCGCAGATATGGACGTTATATTGACGACATCTTTGTGCAAGTCGATGCCGATTGATGAGGTAGAATCCCTCCGTCAAGCATTTCAGCAGTTGTAGTGTGCTGAATTACACAGTCCGAACGCAGCTCCGACGATCGGCTCCCCTTCCTCGACGTTCCTTGTGAAGCAAGACGGAAGCGGTTCCGTACTTCTAGTCTACACAAAGAAAACCAATTTAGGACTTTGCCTCAACGGAGACAGCGAGTGCCCCGCCAGATTCAAAAGCACTACCGTCAGGGCCTTCGTCAGGAGGGCCCTCTCCCACTGCTCAACCTGGCAGGACACTCACCGGAACTCGACCGCGCCTCCCAAGTACTTGTGAATAACGGGTACTCAAAGAAATTAATCAGCAAGGAAGTCCGCACAGCCCTGGAGAAATGGTACGGTAGTGAGAGCCCGCTCCGACCAGCCCCCAGGATAAATATCCAAGCTGTACTACAAAGCCTTCATGAGTTCCCATTACCGTGAAAGAAGAGGACGCCATTAAGAAAATTATTTCTGATAATGTATCCCCGACTGACGACACCAAGAATATTGACCTAATCATATATTACCAGAATCGGAGGACGCGCGATCTTATTATGAAAAATAACCCCTCTCCACAGGTACGAGAACCCTGAAGCAGACGCATGTAGTGTACCAGTATACATGCCCAGTCCGCGAATGCAGCGGCGCCTACGTAGGTATGACTACCATGCGACTGTCGAAGAGACTCTCGTGCCACGCCCAAGAGGGGGCTATAAAGAATCACGCCCGCACCAAACATCACGAGGCCATCTCCCGAGATGTCATCATAAAGAACACGAAGATCATCGGGAAGGCCCCCTGATCCGCCCGTCGGGTTGCGCTGCTGGAGGCGCAACTCATCCAGCAAATAAAACCTACTCTGAATACGACGCAGGAAGAATTTCTCCTCCCTACGAGTATGAGAAGACCTCCCACCAACAATGACACCACCGATCATGACAACTCTATGGATGACAACGCCCCCTAACGAGGTACTCCTGCAGCCGATGGAAATCAAAGTAGCCGTGATGTCCCACAGCGTAGCGCATGCCCCATCAATGTTACCAGCGCCGCTTAGGAGGTTCAGGCGGCTGCAGGATATGCTGCAACGCAACCATCGGCCCGAAGAAAGTGGCTTGAGACCTGGCTCATGGTAGCCAATGAAAACAAGACTCACCGCCACCAGCCAATAGAGACAAGCATGGGGCAGACCCCCTGCTGTCAACCACAGATATAAGGAGGACGGACACCGCACCAAGATCAGTCCACCCTCAGCTTCCCAGCCCGAGGATGTCTGGCAGCTCCAGACGAAAGCTCGCTTTAAGAAAGAGAGAGAGAGAGAGAGAGAGAGAGAGAGAGAGAGAGAGAGAGAGAGAGAGAGAGAGAGAAAATCGTTAATGACTTTGATGACTATGGTATCATAGGTTTATCTGTAAAATTCAAATATATACACCTATTTTGACCCTGTATTTTACCATGACCTCTATAGGCGCTCTACTAGCCTGTTTTAAGTAGCACTGAAAAAGCCGCTATTCGCAAAAAATAGAAGAAGAATCTCTACAAGTGGTAACGCTGCTGAAGTAGCCATTACTTTAATAAAGTATGCTTGAGAGAGGGTTCCTGCTTCCTAAGTACACTATTATTATTATTATTATTATTATTAATTATTTATTATTAAAGTATAGTCACTATGCAGCAAGCCGTAAGATCCTTTAAATTGAGGTTTTATTAAAAAAAAAAAAAAAAAAAAAAAAAAGAAAAAAAAAACACCAGCAATAAAATTCAGAAACTCACGGAATATCTCTCAGCAGAGTCAAGCAACACTACCATTGAGAGAGAGAGAGAGAGAGAGAGAGAGAGGGGAGTGGCGTTATACACAGGCATTCATATGCGGCACTAAAACTCGATAAAAAGGAAGCATGTTAAAATGTGTATATCAACATAAAAAAACTTAAATACGATGGAAAAATGGGATGCTTATAAAGTTAACAATATTGAAAGACACTTTATGTCACAGCATTCCGTAATTCTTTTTTTGAACGTTTACCAGTCTCACGTTCCTCTCAATAAATGAACAGACAAATAGATATAAAACCCCTGATTTAAAAAAAATTATACGTTGGAAACAGTATGTACACTAGTAAAGTAATGATATTAATGCAGGGCTGCGTAGCGCAACAATCTCTTAAATAATGCGCTTTCTAAAACACTCCTCCATTCTCAATCATACGCAAATATGCTAATGAGAAGCTATCGCTACGCAACTGCCTTCATTAAGTTAAAATTTTCGACTGCGCTAAATGTCTGCCTGGGAGGATCCCGGAAACCACCAGTAACAACCGATGTAAAAGGAAAACTGGATGAAAGCTTTAAAACAATACCATCGCATATTATGATTCTCAGACTAGATATCACTTACAAGTCAGACTGTCTACAAAATGAGAAAAAAATGACACGGAAAAAACAAAGGAACCAAATAATTTGTGATATCATTACCATAAGTAATATGGGGGTGGTAAGAGCCAATTCTAGCCATAAATCCGGTCAAATTCCAAATTGAAGATATGTCCTGATCAGTAACATTCAATGAATAATGCCAGTCAATCGTACCTAAGCCGTTCATTCCAAAGGGGCAGAAATTTCTAAGAGGAAGACGTCGTCACCATTGTGTGTGTGTGTGTGTGAGAGAGAGAGAAGAGAGAGAGAGAGAGAGCGAGAGAGAGAGAGAGAGAGAGAGAGAAAAAAACATCTCTATAGTTTTCCTTAAGAAGTACTAAACTAAATAAACAATAGTATACAATTTACGCACACAATGCTGTAAGTTCTTTTAAATGCTTTTAAATTGATTAGCAAAAATGAAAATAATCGTCGGTCCAACCGAAGAAACAAAATTATAAACTAACTTAATCGTAATTACAATGGAAATTCGGCCCCGATGGTTCCATAAACAGCCGTACATTGTGCTACTTATAACAAGTGACTTGTGAGACTACAAACCCTGTTGTTCATTTTCTCTGCCACCGTGACTATTCCTTTTAAGTAATCCATAAACGGATTTATCTCAAGACATCCTTTAAACCTTCTTCTCGCTTATTTGCTCCTTTTGTCTTATTTATTTTTATAGAACATTTCTTCGAATGGGGATTTCCTTCCTCCATGTCCAACTGACTCGCGATCATTACTCACAAGCAACTTTCCTAATGAAGTCTCTCCTTTTATGATAAAAGGTAGCATGATATTTTGTGTGTGTGTGTGTGTGTGTGTGTGTGTGTGTGTGTGTGTGTGTGGTGTGTGTGTGTAGGGGTAAAGACCATGCTAATGTATAAACAGGCATAATATATATATCATATATATATATATATATATATATATATATATATATATATATTATATATATATAATATATATATATATATATATAGGCTCCATCCTTAAACTGCTGAATGAAGGATAACCAATTCAGAATAATCACGCATAGCGGGTCAGTTCGGTTTTCGCAGCAGGACGGTGGTAAGCGGTACTTATCCTTGGGAACCCTGCTGCCCTAGGAAATGCCCAGGGCTTGGGATAACACCTACTAATGCATTCTACCTGGTTGCCCCATGCTCAAGATTTAAAATTCTCGAACATGAAAAGTGACATCAATCACCCTCATATGTCGATGTGAATTACAATGAGGCTCTGCGCATCGTGAATGCTAAAGAGACCTTACAGCCTGGTGGTCGTGGTGGATTTTCTCCTAGAAGTGACGCGTTATAATTTTCTGTATGTACATACACGTGGGTTTTTAATTTACAATTTTCTACACATACATGCACATGTAGGTTTGTGTATCTCATTTTATATCCATGTATAGACGCATTTTATCATATATGAGTAACTATACACAGCAATATATTGTAAGGGCATTGTTTGCACAGTCAGCGATCTTACTTGTGATAGCTTGACAGGTTTCAGAAGGCTAATGAGAACAACTTGTTAACTGAATCTTGAGAAGAGGAGAGAGAGAGCGAGGAGAGATAGAGAGAGAGAGATAGAGAGAGAGAGAGGAGAGAGGAGGAGGATAGAGATTCCACGTGACCAACCCTAAAATTAGAAACATCTCTATCATTTCACAGGAATGTGTCATTCGAAGACCTGGGTACCTGTAACATCACTCAATAAAACTAGAATGAAAACCGAAAATTTGAACAGTATCATTAAGGGACTCTACAAGTCTCCATCCAGTCAGCAGCAAGAGACGACCAAAAGTAAACACAGAAAAGGAGCCTTCTTAGGAGAAAAAGAATTGACTTGAGCATACAAACCCGCCCCATAACAATTACTTGAAATCAATTCGTAACCCAGCGGGCCTACGGTCAAAGGTCAATTGGGACAATCGCATACCAATTACTCTAGGATGGCATGATTAGCCGGCTGTTAAAATCCCCGAGATTGTTATCGTGGACCCCTGATGTAGAAGCCATCCATCTTTATTAGATCGTTAACTATCAACGGACGGTTCGCTGGTAAGAAGCGTTCGTTTCCATGCATCTATTCTTTGGGCATTATCTATAGTGGGATATTGCTAAGGACTATGAACCACTAGTTACCCATGCATACCTATACACATTAATATGAAAGTGCGGGGAGATGGAATAAATGAAGTATTGGAAGGGCCCTTTGGGGCAGGGAGGTGCGTGTTAGGTGAGAGGGCGTGTACTGTAAGTGGGTTGGGGGGAGGCGGGGAGGGTAGGAATTGCTGATGAGCATTTTGAGCAGATTTATGGAATGACCAGTGTTGCAGAAGTTTTCTGCATCGGGAAACTTACTCGACTCAACAGTACACACACACACACACACACACATTATATATATATATATATATATATATATATATATATATATATATATATATATAATATATATATATATATATATATATATATATATATATATAGTGTGTGTGTGCGTGTGTTTGTGTGTGAGTACACACAATAGTAAGAGTAGCAAGAGACTGTCTTGGGTCTGTAAAGTTACGCCCGTTGAGGAAAATGTATTGAGGGAATGGGCAAGTGGAATAATTGGTCTCTTGTGTTAAGGTGAAGGTGACATGTGACTACATAAACAATCACAGAATCATGTTGCCAAACTTCCCTGGGAAGGCATATACAGGGGTATGATTCAGATTGAGAAAGTATGGTAACGGCAGAATAATTGAAAGGGGTAGAACAATCTCGATGTATACAAGAAAGAGGGTTAGTATATTTGGCCTTTGAAATAATAATGTAGAGTGGGGAGTCGGTAAACAATGAAAAACCATTTGTAGAACACTGAAGACCTAAAAATAGCAGAATCGACAGAGAAGCACCGTTGAAAGTAAATGTATATAGGAAAGTGATTGTCTTGGTGTACACGTGGGCTTGAGACAGTGGTGCGCTGTCTACATGGCTGTTTAATATCCTTATAAATAGAGTGATGCACGAAACTAGAAAAAAAAAATTGAAGGTGCAGAGTTGACTTTTAAGAAACTGCTAAACCAGTGGGTATACTGAAAAATGATAAGCCAACCTTCCTTCAAGGCAGTGAAGTGATAAAGTACGAGCATAAAAACAAGATACGGCTGAAGTGAATTCCTTGCATCTACGATTGTCTTAGGAGAGAGAGGAAGGCCTGGAAGTGTAGGACAGCTGAAGTGAACGAAGTACTAGAAGGGACCTGATATAAAAGCCTGATACAAAAAAATAGTGAAGGGCACAGTGGGTTTGCGCTTGATGTGCTGCTGATGAGGCCTCCTGTGAATGTTAATCGGTCAATGTTTCAAAAATGTTCTGCACTTGGCTTAGGATACGAATGTTGGAGTGAACGGTGTGGTATGCTTTTTCTGGCTCTACCTCCTTCCAGGGGCAACAGACCAGTTTCAACTAATATTCTACTTAAATTTCATTAGGGATTAAATTTTACAAATGAATTTCCCCCAAAGAATGCATTTAGCTTTCAAATTAAAACTAAAGTTAAAAACATTTAAGGATAAATGTGGAATTCATTCTTGATAAACAATCTAGCCTTTCACGCTAAGAATCCCATCACCAGTGTTTGAAAATAAAAGAAGAGAGTTAGCTCGGTTTATCCGGGGAGAATCGACTTGCGATTAAGATGATGATGCTCAGCAGAAAATGATAACAAAAGAGAATGAAAGTGATGATGGGAAAAGGCAGTGTGACAGTTAAACAAGGGATGATCAGGATCATTCTCCGGCAATGTTTTATCTTATCACTGTCAATCGAACATGCTCCAATTGCTAATTACGTTAAACTGCATTTCACCAAATCATAGGCAGTAACTGGGGAACACGAAACTAAACCCACACTCTGTCCTCGGTAATAAATGTGTTGTTGTCCCGATAAAACCAGCATGAAATTAGTAGACTATAATTTAAGCTGATCTAATTAAAATACTCATATCCGAATCTAATACTATTAAACAGAAAAAATAAGTAAAGAAAATGTAAATATGTATATTTAATTTTTCATACATACATGAAAAATGTTTTGTATTTTTTCGTTTGCACAAATATTTTCTAGTTTTCGTTAAAAAGCGTTTCCGATACAATAAAAAAATACCTTGATTTTTCCCTCTATTTAGTCTCAGGCTTATCCCGCTCTCCATCAGATTGTGGATGAAAATGTTCTCTCTCTCTCTCTCTCTCTCTCTCTCTCTCTCTCTCTCTCTCTCTCTCTCTCTCTCGTCTGTGAAGATATCACGCGTTTAACATACATCTGGAAGTTGAAAAGTATCTAGAAGTGTTCGTGAACTGTCGGTGATAAGATTAGTGTGGAAAATAGTAGGATAATAATAATAATAATAATAATAATAATAATAATAATAATAATCAATAATAATAACTAATAATAATAATAATAATAATAATAACAATAATAATAATATTTTTTTATTTTAATTTCCAATTTACACTGGTTATTCTACAATGCGTATAATACATATAGGTAAAATAATGAGAGATCAGCATTAAAATAAATTCATAGTAAGTTAATACTAATGTAACAAACATTTCTTCAACTTATTCTTAAAGGAATGTAGAGTGGCAGCGTCCTTGATATCTTGCGGTAGCTTATTCCACAGGGAAGGGCCCCTAGACGGGAGCTCCCTTGAGCCGATGTCTGTTGTCGCTCTTTTTACAACAAGATCACAACCCTGACGAGTATAAAACAAACACCAGTTACTGAGTTAACCATATTAAAATGATACAGCCATTCCGGTAAAATACCTCTTAAAACTTTAAAAACTAAACACACAAACTTCGTAAATATACTCATCTTTTACCTTCAACCATTCCAGCTTTTTCAGAACAGGAGAAATATGATCGTACTTCCTAATATCGCCTACAGCTACTCTAGCAGCGAAATTACACATTTTTTGAATTTTGTCGAGATGGACATTATTAGTGCACCCCCATACCTTAAAACAATAGTGGATGAGGCTCATTACTAGTGACTGAACAACGATCAGGCGCGTGGAAGGTTCAAAATGATCTTTTATTCTGTTCAAATAAATAAGTATGCCCGTCGCCTTTTTGCATACCTCCTCAATATGAGAGTCAAAAGTCATAAAACGGTCAAAATAGACACCTAAGTTTTTCACAACTTTCATAGGTCTGATAGCATTGCCATTGAAATTCACCCTCACATTTTCGTCTATGGCCGATATATATTGTCTTGAACCTATAAAAATACACTGAGTTTTATTTTCATTTAATAGGAGGCCATGTCTCTGAAAATATGTCTTGGCCTTCTCCAAGACTGCTTCAGCCTTTCTTAATAAATCATTCATGTTGCATTTGTCCCCTTCAAGTATGATTTGAGTATCATCAGCATACTGGATAACGAAAAAACCAGGTAGAGATTCCGCCAAATCGTTAACAAAAAGAGACTAATAAACAATATTGGTCCTAAGATGGATCCTTGCGGGACCCCAAAGGTTACCTCACATCTAGTTGACAATGTGTCCCTTAACTTTACTGACTGGAATCGATTAGTAAGATAACTATCAAACCAAGATGGATCTATTCTTAGACTTATACATTTCTCTAATAGGACTTTGTGGTTCACGCTATCAAAGGCTTTGGATAGATCCAGTAGTAGGAGCAGTGATATCTTTTTATTTTCTATGTTATTATATATTCGAACAGTTATCTTCAAAAGAGCTGTCTCGGTAGATAATTTAGGCCTAAAGCCATGCTGATGTTCAGATAAAAGACTGTTTTCTTCCAAGTATTTAGTTAATTGATTAGCAATAATCTTTTCCAGTACCTTAGACAGAGTAGGTAACAGTGAGATTGGCCGATAGTTTTTTATGTCATCTCTATCTCCATTTTTAAAAACAGGAATAACAAAAGGGTATTTCCATAAATCAGGAAAGGTGCTAGTTACGATGGAAGTATTGATGATTATTGTGATGTAAAATGCTATTATAAATAGTGCATCCTTGATAAATTTCAGAGCAATACCATCAGATCCGCATGCGTTCGAGTTATTCAAATCCTTAATAGTTAATATAACTGTCTCACAGTCTACTGGAGAAGGTTTGAATCCGCGTGGATTATCTTGATTTATTGACCAAGGATTTAGAGCCTTATTTGTTGATGTCACCTGCTGAGTTGCCTCGTAGTTTGTTTTCCTATATTTGCAAAATATATCATTAAACTCTTCCGCTTTAGCTTTAATATCCTCTCTGTTTTCAGATATTTGTGCTTCGCTGCTAACAGTATGAAGCATTTTTTTAACTACTTTCCAAGTTTTACGATAGTTATTTCTTGTATCTTGGAATTCTTGTTTGTCGTGTTCTTTTCTACTGGAGTCTATCATGACTTTTACTTTTTTCTTCAATTCTCTGAACTTTCTGCCAGTAGTACATCATCTCTTTGGGCTTTAAGATTTCTCTGCACGAGATCTCTTGCTTTCATCGTTTTTTTTTATATCTTGGGTTATCCAGGGGGCAGGGGGTCGTTTGATTTCATTAGTCACCATTGGAGCACATTTGTCAATGCAAGAAACAAATACTTCAGTTAAAATAAACACCTGGCAATTTACATCATCAGTGTTTAGTATTTCATTTAACAGGGCGACTTTATTTAGTAACAAGTCGCATAGTGTCTGAGAAGAGTAATTTTTTAGACATCGATAAGTTTTAAAGACAGGTTCTCTTTTTGGTTTATGCAGATTTAGAGTAGCAGTAATTGCCTCGTGGTCTGCTATTGGGCAGGGGACAACATCAAAGTGCTTAATCATATCAGTTCCATTAGTTATCAATAGGTCAATGAGCGTTGCAGAATTACAAGTAACACGAGTAGGCTTGTTAATGATCTGATGAAGTTTGGCGTTATGTATAATTTTCTCCATTTTATTTCCTGCAGACAACAAATTATCATTAAAATCACCAAATATAAAAATTGGCTTGTTACGTAAAATGGCATTTTTAAGTCTCTAAAATGTAACTGAACGAAGTTGCATCCGCTTTAGGGTGTCGATAGACGCAGCCAATCACAATGGAGGGCAACTTCCGATGTTGAACAGATATCCATATGTCTTCGATTCCTTCAACTCTTTCGATATTCATTTTTATTTCGGTCACTTTTAGATAATCCTTAACATATAAACAAACACCTCCACCGCGGCCTCGATCACAACGGAACATCTTATATAAAGGAATATTTACAAAGGCATCATCCATACACGGAAGAAGCCATGACTCACTGACACATAAAACATCCACCTCCAAATCCATTAACATAGTCTCTATTTCATTCTTATGGCATAACAGTGATTGCGCATTTAGATAAAAAATATTCACAAAATCTCTTGATTTATTACAGTTACCTTCTACGGCGCATTCTTCTTGGCCATTAACCTAAAAGACATAGTTATTACATAATTTGCTCTTGTGACCAAATGCATTGCAGTTATTGCATTTAATCTTATGATCAAACCTGCAGTTTGATACTCTGTGGTTAAACTCTCCACAATTATAACAGCCAATTCTATTAACACTTCCTTGCTTTAAATTTCTTGAGCTATTTATACTGTGGTAGTTTTTGGAGGGTCTGCGTATTTCATCCTTACTATGGTAATCGGTGAGGTTTGCCCTATTTCCATTTGTTGTTACCTGATTTCGGGGATACAAAGGTGTACGCCTTTGCTGGTGTGTATTTGCATTATTAAAGTGACTAGATGGCAATTTGGGTTTGTAGGTTGCATTGTTGTTAGTGTTTACCTTCAAAAACCCACACTGTTTTTTCAATACAGAAAGCAGTCGTACTACACCCATCCTATTCAAAAATATTCCGGAATTTTTATTTCTTTCCTTAAAACATAGTTCATCAATTTCTCCCGTGCCAAATTTGAACATTAAATTCGTCTTGACTACTGGAATCCCATTAGCATAACACCATTCTATCAATTTTACATTGTACTCTTCTATAAGAGTTTAGATCAACATTCAAAGATGGCACAAGCTCACATACGTTTATTACAATGCTGTCATTTTTATCTTTTAGTTTAGTGACTAGAGAACCCAATTTATCTAATACAATATCTACATTTCGATTTTCCATCAAGTCGTGTATTCCGCAATATATAATACACTTATCTGGTGTCCAAGAAAGTTTCTCATCTACCCAACATTTTGTCAAATCCAACGTAGCCTCTGGTATAGTTCTGATAGCACAGTCGTCCTCAAAATCCGTCTTCTTGATATCACTCAAACTTTCGTCGCCAATCAGTAGAATTTTTTCACCTGATGCATACGGCACATTCGATCTTTCTCTCTTCTCTCTCCCGAACCTGCTCTTCCAACGAAGAGATACGATCATTCAGCTTGTTAATAGTTACGTGAGCTGATTTTATTGCAGTGTTCAATTCTTCTTCTATTTCCTGGTCTTTCTTATACATGAGCTCTCTTATTTCCTCTACCTCTAATAGGACTTTTTCAAGCCGGTCCATTTCTTGGTCCTCGCTGGGTACTCTTCTTGGTTGTAAAGAATAATGATGCCCCATTATCATATCTATTAGTTTATCTTTTGTTACCCACACTTTCGAAAATCCTAGTTGTCGGCAATGTTTCTGTAGTTCTGTTTTGTTAAATTTTTCAAAAAGGTAGTCCCAAGTAGGGTTTTCAAGGGAAGGTCCATCTACCTGGCTCCTCAGTCACCAGTTCCGAATTCGTTGACGTAGCCAGATGGATTCTCACTGCGCATGCGCAAACCGAAGAAAACTTGAACAGAGGGCCCTTAAGCATCCCGCAATCTTATCAAAGCAAATAAAAGCACTATCATTGACAAAAATTCAATTATTCCACAGTCACTCTTGGCACCATAACTTCACAAGCAAGATGCAAAGCTTCAATAGCCAAACTGCAAGCTGAGATGAGGCAAAACGGGAAAAAACAAAACTGGGAGCTCAAAGGCGTCTACTAAGTTAGTTTATCAAGTGAAATACTGTAAATCAGATCAAGATGGCAGTAAGCTCCAACTGTGGTAAGAAATGGCGAAATTTAGCTTGTCTAGCAGATTCGCAATACGATGAGGTAGCAGGAAGGGAGCTGGCATTTCTCATCTATGAGATCAACAACAGCCCTAATCAAAAAGATATAAAAGCATTCATAGACATATTAGAAGGATATGATCCTTCAAACTGGAGCAAATCAACAGACATCATCTTGAAAATAACTGAATAAGTTCCAAATAAAATCCAAGTGGTCAAGAGACTCAAAGAAAATGACATCAATCAACATATTCCGACAAAGAAAATGAATAAGTTAACATTGTGAATATCCTAGATGCAATAGGAAAAAGAATGCCAAAATCATGCAAACTGTGTAAGGTGTGGTATAGCATAGTTAATCGACAAAACCTGATCAGAAAATGTTCTGCATGCAACATTCCAACACATCCTCAATGTGCTGAAGTAATGCAAGATATGAGTAAGGATACCAGATATTGCTCCACATGTCTATCATGGATAGACAATGTTATTAAATCAAGACTTAATGTACAAATAGTTGAGGATGAAGAAGAGGAAGAAGAGGAAAACGGAAAAGAAGAAATGACAGAAAAAAATAAGGAAAAAAAAGAACAAGACAAGAGTATGGATGCAGAGATACTCATCGATACTAGATATGAGGCAATCAAGCTGCATACATACGAAGAAATAAATTACGACATGAAAACACAAAATCCTGAAGCGGCTCTACCCAGATTTGCACACTGATGGGAAAGAGGAAAAAATAGACAAAAGAGACTTAGTCTGCACCCTTTTGAAAAGAGGGAACTGAAGATTCGGAGAAAGATGTTACTACAAACATCCGAAGGTATGTCACAACTATGAAATCTATGGTAAATGTGCATACCTAGACGGCTATGAGGATGATTGCAGAGATCTACATCCAAAAATATGCAAAAACCTTAAAGATGGAAAAGGATGTAAGTTCGACAAAAAATGTAAATATATGCACCCTGTACCTGTGATGGTAATTGCTTCATAGCAAAGGAAGTTAAAGGAAAGGAGAACGCATTTTCGAGGAGAAGTTCGGCTGCAAGGAGGCGTTAGCACAATGTGTTGGAGGTGCCTGTTATCATGATGGTTCTAGAATCGGCAGGAGTGTTGTGGATCTCGTCGGGACGTGAGAAACGTAGCGATTTCTGATGCAATACCTCTTCTAGATTCATCTAGGAAGTTGTGGAAATCTCGCGAGTCAGGAGGAGGAGTTATAGGAAGAGATCGTAAGAGAGAGATTTCCAGTTAGTCACAGACAGATATCCTCAGTAAGAGCCACAGATCAGATTATCAGTGAGAGATCAGCAGCTGCAGAGACCTTCCGAGAGAGATAAGAGAAAAAGGAACCGACGAAGGATCAGAAAAAAAAAGTTCCTCGAGAGTTGGTTGAATACTGGTCTAGTCGTCTTCAGGAGTGGACGAATTATCTCGTGTTATCTCGACGTTGAGCAGACTTCAGAGAAGAAAAGGTCCTGCTAGAGGTTTTGGGTAGTTCCTGCCTTTCAAGTAGACTAGTTTCTGCAATACGGAGTCAAGAGGATGTCTGCAATTGCCGCTCTACTTTTGGAGAAGCCATCGCTTTGAATTACCAAATTGACTAGCAAGTATTTGAATTGCCTCACTGTTCCCCCAGTTCATGCAGTGTAAGATTGTCTTTTTATGTAAATAGGAGATACCATTCTGCATTTACCTTTTTAGTAAGCTTGTAAATAAACCTTTGTTGTGGTAGTGTTTCTTTCTATATTCGTATCCCCAGTTTCAACTATTGGTGGTTAAAAAAATTTTTTTTAAAAATTTTTTTTATTATTATTTCATATCGAACCTGAAGCATACCTCCCTCAGAGGCCGTAATACTGTGTCGACCCTTCCCAAGATATTTCGACACCGTAACATTGTCTCTGAGATCTCAGAGTCTGTAACTTTGTGGCGACCTTGCCTAGGCTATCAACACTTTAACAGTTTGAATGATCTCCGTGAGTATGTTGAAAAGAAAGAAAGAGAAAGTATGAGAGAGAGAGAGAGAGAGAGAGAGAGAGAGAGAGAGAGAGAGAGAGAGAGAGAGAGAGAGAGAAGAGAGAAGTAATAAAAATGCAGCAGGAAGAGAGAGAGAAGGAGCGTATGCATGAGTTGGAAATTGCTCAGTTAAGGGAAAAGTACTCGTAACAGTCGGTCAGGCGAGAACGAAAACGAAGCTGATACGTTAGGTATGAGTGCAGTGTTGAAATTAGTACCAAAGTTTGATGAGGAAGATGTTACGACATATTTTCATGTGAGAAGTTAATGGAACGAGTAGTTCTCCTAAAGAAACGTGGACTTTATATTTGCAGTCAGTTTTGAGTGGTAGGGCGCTTACTGTGTATAGTTGCATGTCTAAGGAGGAATGTGATAATTACGATATCGTGAAAGAAACTGTTCTTAGCATGTACAGGTTAGTACCGGAGGCGTACCGTATGAAATTTAGAAATTGAGAAAGGATGAAAATATTACGTATGTAGAATATGGTAAGAAGTTAGAAAGGCTTGTTTTTTTTATTGGTTAACTTCTGCTAAAGTTGATGATTTTGATAGTTTGAAGAACTTAGTATTGTTAGAAAACTTCAAAGATAACGTATCCCCTGAGATTAAACTTTATATAGAGGATAGGCGAGAAGTATCTTTTGCAGGAGCAACTAGGCTAGCTGACGAATATGTCTAACTCATAATTTGAGTGTTAGTAAGAAACGAAATGATCCTTCGTCTGGTAGAGTACAAAGCAGTAAAGGTTTCAGTCCTAGTAATAGTAGTGCGAGTAAAAGTGACTATTCCTGTTATACATGCAGAAAACCTGGTCATACGTCTAAGGTTTGTAAGAGTAGAATGGCATCTAGTGGCTCAGAATGAATTTGTTTCCGATGTAATGGGAAAGGGCATTTAGCGAGGAACTGTGCAGTAGAAAGGAAGGACGGTAAGAAATCAGTGTCTCTAGTTAACCTTTCGTCAAGTAGGATGATGTGATGAGAGAAACTAGGAAAGTTTTTGGTGAATTTCTGTCGGAAGGCGTAGCTCCTTTTTCCTCTCTTGGAGGAGTAGATTCGAGAGAAGTAGTCTTGCTTCGAGACACAGATGCCGCTGTCTCACTGATTCGAAGAGTATGTGTGCGAACAGGGCAAAAATCAATATGGAAGAGAAAGTCATGTTAGGTGGATTTTTCCCTAACACTTGTGTTCTTTGTCCTTTGTTTGAAGTTGAATTTAGAAAGTCAGGTAGTGTCAGGAGAAGTAAAACTTGCAGTTGTGGACAGGTTGCCCGTTGAAGGCGTTGACATTACTGTCGTAACGACTTAGCTTTATCCAAGAATGTGAATCCTGTTGTGAGGAATATTCCAGGTTGCCACTGAAATGGTAGTAACTAGGTCGGGTTTAGATACGGACATAGACTTTAGTCATAATTTGTTCGTGGATTCGAACGAGAGTGAGTTCATGGATTCGAACGTGAGTAAGTTCATGGATTCGAACGTGAGTGAGTTCGTGGATTTGAAAGAGTGTGATAGAGAGGTAGCGAGGTTGATCTTGGCATGAGTGTGGCTGAGAGACCTAACTCTATCGTGGACAGTAATAGCCAAACGGAAGGTGTAACTGTCGGAAGTAACGTAGTAAATGTACAGGTATCTAGTCCTAGTTACGGTGATGAATTAGGCTCCAACGTTTTGGATAAGGATGTGCTAGTCAAGTTGCAGAGAGAGGATGAGACACTAACCCAAATTTTTGAATGTGAGCTGGATGATGATCTCGATGATGTGTGTTAAGGAAACTTTTTGTGTAATGGACGAAGTTTCGTGGCATGTTCGTACTAAGTCAGGTAGTGGAGGAGGAATCACAGAAAAATTAGTAGTTCCTAGGAAGCTTCGTGAGCTATTTTTGAAGTTAGCACATGATGAGCAAGGACATTTAGGAGTAAATAAAACTTTCAAGTGTATTAGTAGGGCGTACTTTTGGTCTCAACGATGAAAAATGACGTGAAGATATATGCTTTAAGCTGTCCTGAACATCAAATTGCGGGAAACTGATTCAAGTAATTTCCAGAGTTCCGGTGTGTAATATTCCTTCAGTAGGCGAATCTTTAGAGAATGAATTTGTAAATATGTTCATACCTTTGTCTAGAAGTAAGGGTAGAGAAGATTGCATAACTAATCTTGAGTATAAAAAAAAAGAATTTAAGAGTTGGTTGGCAGATAGAGGAGGAGACTGGAAACGCTTGGCACTTAGCGAAAAAAAACGTGAGAGGAAGTCAAGGGTAAATTAAAGGAAAGCTTGATCTGAGATCAAACAAGAGAAGTTTGTGTGAAGAGATAAAGTTTTAGTAACATTCTCGAGAGAAAGTCCATTTTTACCTTTTTTTATAAGTATGAAGGTCTTTATTCAGTGTTAGAGGAGAGGGGAAGTATACATTATAGAATTAATGTAGGTAATTTGCTTCAGAATTATAAACAACGCCCCGTGCTGTGGCCTACGCCCGTGTAACAGTATTACTGAGTGAGATTAGTTTTTTAAGAAAAACACAAGAGGTGTTTTAGTATTTAGTAAGTTTTAATCAGAGTTCAGAAAACGGAAATAGTAAGAGAGAGAAGGATAATGTTATAGCAGATAGCCTCTCTAGTTTTTTCAGAATGAGTAGCCTAATGACCATTTTCTGTTTGGCAATGAGTGGTTGGGTGAATGAAGAAGAATATTAAAGCTTTATGCAGAATTGTTTCTCCCCTGTTTAATTCTTGTTTCTCTTTAGGAAAAAAAAAAAAAATAAAATCAGTTGATTTCATTTGTTTTCACTTTTGGGGGGTATGTGATGGTAATTGCTTCATAGCAAAGGAAGTTAAAGGAAAGGAGAACACATTTTCGAGAAGTTCGGCTGCAAGGAGGCGTTAGCACAATGTGTTGGAGGTGCCTGTTATCATGATGGTTCTAGAATCGGCAGGAGTGTTGTGGATCTCGTCGGACATGAGAAACGCCGCGATTTCGGATGCAATACATCGTCTAGATTCATCTAGGAAGTTGTGGAAATCTCGCGAGTCTGTGACGGCTCGCCGTAGGCGTCCACCCCCAGCGTTACCGTATAAATACGACGGGACGAAGTAGGCAGGCAGCGAGGAGGAGTTATAGGCAAGAGATCGTAGCAGGAGGAGGAGTTATAGAAGAGATCGTAGCGAGAGATTTCCAGTAGTCCCAGACAGATATCCTCAGTAAGAGCCACAGATCAGATTATCAGTGAGAGATCAGCAGCTGCAGAGACCTTCCGAGAGAGATAAGAGAAAAAGGAACCGACGAAGGATCAGAAAAAAAAGTTGCTCTAAGAGTTGGTTAGATACTGGTCTAGTTGTCTTCAGGAGTGGACGAATTATCTCGTGTTATCTCGACGTCGAGCTGACTTCAGAGAAGAAAAGGTCCTGCTAGAGGTTTTGGGTAGTTCCCCTGCCTTTCAAGTAGACTAGTTTCTGCAATACGGAGTTAAGAGGACGTCCGCAATTTCCGCTCTACTTTTTGGAGAAGCCATCGCTTTGAATTACCAATGGACTAGCAAGTTTTTGAATTGCCTCACTGTTCCCCCAGTTCATGCAGTGTAAGATTCTGTCTTTTTATGTAAATAGGAGATACCATTCTGCATTTACCTTTGTTAGTAAGCTTGTAAATAAACCTTTGTTGTGTTAGTGTTTCTTTCTATATTCGTATCCCCAGTTTCAACTGTTGGTGTTGAAAATTTTTTTTTTTTATTATTATTTCATATCGAACCTGAAGCAGACCTCCCTCAGAGGCCGTAACACTGTGTTTAGTTACGAGTAACTCAAAAAGAAAAATAGAGTACTTAGAACTAACCCAAATTGAAAAGAAAATAGATATAATGAATATAAGTGAAACCTGGTATTCCCAAGAGACTGGGAATGACGATCAAATAAAAGGGTTCCAAACTTATAGATCAGATAAAAATATGAATCAAGGGGGAACCGCGATATATGGCAAAGACAAAACAAGGAAATATATATGAGAAATATAGTAACTCAGAATGTGAACTAATAGCGGTAGAAATTTGAAGCTGAAAAATTAATTAACATAGTAATTATATGAACCCCCTAATTACTAAAGAAGTTTGGAACACACTAATAGAAAAATTGGTTATTGATATATGTAGATATCACAAGGACTGGACTATTCTCCTATCGGAGACTTAACTTTCCTTTCGTTGACTGGAAAGAATGAATAGGAGATTGTGGTTGTATTTATACATATAAAAAAGAAAGTAATAGTAGTGCAGAAGATAAGAGGCAATTCAAAAAGCTAGGAAATATGCTACTAGAATACAACATTCAACAAATAAATCACCTGCCAACAAAAAAGGAAAATACTTTAAACCTAGTATTTGTGAATGCGGTGAATTATGTTAAAGAAATAATAGTTTACAATGCAAGTATTTCAGACCATAATGTCGTAGAATTAACAGTCCATTCCAAAGCAAGTGAAAACAGAGATAAACAAGAAATGAAAAAGTGGGAAGGATATGGAAAATACAACTTCTACAGTATTATAAAACGGTCAGAAATAAATGAAGAATTAAACAAAGATTGGGTTAACATTTTCGTAACTGATGATATTAAAGGTAAATACGGAGATATTATATAAAAAAAATTAGAGAAAATAGTGGATAAAATATACCGAAAAAGAAAACTAAACATCAGTCGTGCATACCAAGAGACAGAAGGATCTTGTTCCAGAAAATCAGAAAGTGGAAAAAAGGTCTTGCAAAAGAAAAAAATGCAGGGAAAGTGATCAAACTGAAAAGTAAGATAGAAAATGCAGAACAAAAGATTATACAATCAAAATGAAAATGAAAAACGGGACTTGGAAGAAAAAACCCTAGTAAATATCAAGCAAAACCCCAAACTATTGTACCCATATGAGAAGAAGATGAATAAAAGAAGAATAGAAATAGGCCCTCTAAGAATTGAAGGGAGATTAACGAATGAAAAAAAGGAAATATGCACCAATTTTAGCAGAACGATATAAGAGAGAATTCACCCCTAGAATTGATAATGAAGATAATGATATAGAAGGGAAATGGGAAAAATAGTGAATTATTTAGCAGACATAGATATTAATGAAGCTGATATTGTGCAGGCTATTAATGAAAATTAAAAATGGCACAGCAGCAGGGCCTGATGGTGTCCCTGCTATTTTGTTAAAGAAAGTAGTTAATTCTATCACAAAACCACTTGCAAATATTATTAAGACAAAGTGTAGAATACAGGCAAGATTTATGATGACAACAAATTAGCATATATTACCCCTACTTTCAAAAGTGGATCAAGACTAGAGGCAAGTAATTATAGGCCTGTGAGTCTAACATCACATATTATGAAAGTGTATGAAAGGGAAATGAAGAAAAATATCATGAAACATTTAATAAAAAATAATTTGTTTAATATAGGACAACATGGTTTCGTAACTGGAAAAAGTCGGACAAACCCAACTGTTAGTCCACCATGAGGACATACAAAAAATATGAAAAGCGGAAATGAAAACAGATGTGGTTTATCTAGACTTTGCAAAAGCTTTTGACAAGGTAGATCATAATATATTAGCAAAGAAAATTAAAAAAACATAATACAGTGGATAAAGTAGGATAATGGTTAAAAGAATTTTTACACGACAGAAAACAGATGGTTATTGCAAAAGATGAGAAATCGGATGAAGCTAAGGTAATATCCGGTGTGCCACAAGATACCCCCGGAGTTGTTTTAGCTGCATTACTGTTTGTTATTATGATTGCAGACATAGACAGTAATGTTAAGGACTCGGTAGTGAGTAGTTTCACCGATGACACAAGAATAAGTAGAGAAATTACTTGTGATGAAGATAAGAACGCACTACAAAAAGACCTTAACAAAGTTTATGAATGGGCAGAGGTAAATAGGATGGTATTTAACTCTGATAAATTTTTAATAAAAAGTTATGGAGATAGAGAAGGAAAGCTATATGCATATAGGGGACCTAATAACGAGACAATCACAAATAAGGAAGCAGTTAAAGAACTTGATGTGATGTTGAATAGGAACATTTTATGCAATGATCAAATAGCAATTCTATTGGCAAAATGCAAAGCAAAAATGGGAATGTTGTTACGCACTTCAAACAAGAAAAGCTGAACACATGATTATGCTTTATAAAACGTATGTTCATAGTCCACTTGAATATTGCAATATGATATGGTACCCACACTATCAAAAGGATATTGCACGAATAGAGAGTGTACAAAGGTCCCTTTACAGCTAGAATAGAAGAAGTTAAGGATCTTGACTACTGGGAAAGACTGCAATCCTTAAAATTTTATAGTCTAGAAAGGAGAAGAGAACGCTACATGATAATTCAGGCATGGAAACAGATAGAAGGAATAGCCGAAAACATCATGGAGCTAAAAATATCAGAAAGAGCAAGCAGAGGTAGATTAATAGTGCCGAAAACTATACCAGGAAAAATAAGGAAAGCACACAGGATATTATCCACTACGCACCAGCATCGATAATGCAGCGTCTATTCAATGCGTTGCCAGCTCATCTGAGGAATATATCAGGAGTGAGCGTAGATGTGTTGAAGAATAAGCTCGACAAATATCTAAGCTGCATCCCAGACCATCCAAGATTGGAAGATGCAAAATATACCGGAAGATGTACTAGCAACTCTCTGGTAGACATTAGAGGTGCCTCACACTGAGGGACCTGGGGCAACCCGAACAAGATGTAAGGTCTGTAAGGTCTCTCTCTCTCTCTACTTTACAGCTCCTATGAGAACGAAGGAAGGAGGCCATCCATCCTTCCTTTCCCTCCCTCTCTCTCTCTCTCGCTCTCTCTCAACCTCTCTTCCTCTCTCTCTCTCCTCTCTTCGTCTTTACAGCTCCCCATGAGAACGAAGGAGGCCATCCATCCTTCCTTTCCTATTCTTGCTTCCCCCCCCCCCCCCCCTCTCTCTCTCTCTCTCTCTCTCTCTCTCTCTCTCTCTCTCTCTCTCTCTCTCTTTGCTCTTTACAGCTCCCATGAGAACGAAGGCGGCCATCCATCCTTCCTTTCCTATTCTCGCTCTTCTCTCATTCCACCCCCCCCCCCTCTCTCTCTCTCTCTCTCTCTCTCTCTCGCTCTCTCTCATCTCTCTCTCTCTCCCCATTCCTCTCTCCTGCCTCTCTCTCTCCTCTCTCCAATTACTCTCTCCTTGTTCCTTTCCTCCTCCTTCCCGGTCTCCCCCTCTCTCTCTCATCTCCCGTCTGTTCCTCTCCCTCTCGTCTCTCTCTCTCTCTCTCCCCCATCTCTCTCTGGTTTTCCTTCCAAGGCTTTCCGCATGAGAACGAAGGATGGCCTTTATTCCTTCCCCCCCCCCCCTTTCCTTTCTAATTCTCGCTTCCACCCCACCCCTCCTCCCTTCCTCCTTCTCTCTTCTCCTCCTCCCCCTCTCATCTCTCCTCTTCTCTCATATAAAAAAAAGAGTAATAGTAGCGCAGAACATAAGAGGCAATTCGAAAAGCTATTAGATATGCTGCTAGAATACAACAATCAACAAATAAATCACCTGCCAACAAGAAAGGAAAATACTTTAGACCTAGAATTTGTGAACGAGGTGAATTATGTTAAAGAAATAATAGTTTATAATGCGAGTATTTCAGACCATAATCTCATAGAATTACAGTCCATTCCAAAGCAAGTGAAAACAGAGATAAGCAAGAAATGAAAAAGCGGGAAGAATATGGAAATACCAAAACTTGCTACAGTAAAAAAATAAAAATGGAAAAATGGTCAGAAATAAATGAAGAATTAAACAAAGATTGGGATATCATTTTCGTATATAAAGGTAAATACAGATATTATATATTAGAGAAAATGGTAGATAAATATATACCGAAGAAGAAAAGTAAACATCAGTCATGCATACCAAGAGACAGAAGGATCTTGTTCCAGAAAATCAGAAAGTGGAAAAAAGTTCTTGCAAAAGAAAAAATGCATGGAAAGTGATCGAACTAAAAAGATAAAAAAAAAAAAAATGCCGAACACAAGATTATACAATCAAAAGAAAATGAAAACGGACTTGGAAGAAAAAACCCTAGTAAATATCAAGCAAAACCCCAAACTATTGTACTCGTAAGCGAAAAAGATGAATAAAAGAAGAATAGAAATAGGCCCTCTAAGAATTGAAGGGAGATTAACAAATGAAAAAAAGGAAATATGCAACATATTGGCAGAACGATATAAGAGAGAATTCACCCCTAAAATTGATAATGAAGATAATGATATAGAAGTAAGGGATGAAAATAGTGAATATTTAGCAGACATAGATATTATTGAAGCTGATATTGTGCAGGCTATTAATGACATTAAAAATGGAGCTGCAGCAGGGCCTGATGGTGGTCCCTGTGCTATTTTGTTAAAGAAAGTAGTTCATTCTATCGCAAAGCCACTTGCAATATTATTAAGACAAAGTGTAGATACAGGCAAGATTTTTGATGAGCACAAATTAGCATATATTACCCCTACTTTCAAAAGTGGATCAAGACTAGAGGCAAGTAATTATAAGCCTGTGAGTCTAACATCACATATTATGAAAGTGTATGAAAGGGCAATAAAGAAAAATATTATGAAACATTTAATAAAAAATAATATGTTTAATATAAGACAAACATGGTTTCCTTAACTGGAAAAAGTACACAAACCCAACTGTTAGTCCACTGTAGAACTATACCAACATATGAAAAGCGGTAATGAAACAGATGTGGTTTTTCTAGACTTTGCAAAAGCTTTTGACAAGGTGGATCATAATATATTAGCGAAGAAAATTAGCAAACATAATATAGTGGATAAAGTAGGAAGATGGTTAAAAGAATTTTTACACAACAGAAAACAGATAGTTATTGCAAACGATGAGAAATCGGATGAAACCAAGGTAATATCCGGTGTGCCACAAGGTACGGTGTTAGCTGCATTACTGTTTGTTATTATGATTGCAGACATAGGACAATAATGCTAAGGACTCGGTAGTGAGTAGTTTCACCGATGACACAAGAATAAGTAGAGAAATTACTTGTGATGAAGATAGGAACGTGCTACAAAGAGACCTTAACAAAGTATATGATTGGACCAGAGGTAAATAGGATGGTATTTAAACTCTGATAAATTTGAATCAATAAATTATGGAGACAGAGAAAGAAAGCTATATGCATATAGGGGACCTAATAATGAGACATCACAAATAAGGAAGCAGTAAAAAGACCTTGGTGTGATGTTGAATAGGAACATTTTATGCAATGATCAAATAGCAATTCTATAGGCAAAATGCCAAAGCAAAAATGGGAATGTTAGGCACTTCAAAACAAGAAAAGCTGAACACATGATTATGCTTTATAAAACATATGTTCGTAGTCCACTTGAACATTGCAATAAGATATGGTACCCACACTATCAAAAAGATATTGCACAAATAGAGAGTGTACAAGGGTCCTTTATAGCTAGAATAGAAGAAGTTAAGGATCTTGACTACTGGGAAAGAATACAATCCTTAAAATTTTATAGTCTAGAAAGGAGAAGAGAACGCTACATGATAATTCAGGCATGGAAACAGATAGAAGGATTAGCCGAAAACATCATGGAGCTAAAAATATCAGAAAGAGCAAGCATAGGTAGATTAATAGTGCCCAAAACTGTACAGGAAAAATAAGGAAAGCACACAGGATATTAATCCACTACGCACCAGCATCGATAATGCAGCGTCTATTCAATGCGTTGCCAGCTCATCTGAGGAATATATCAGGAGTGAGCGTAGATGTGTTTAAGAATAAGCTCGACAATATCAAGACCACTTTCCTTCTTATTTGTGTGTGGGTTTTAACTGTAACTGACTTCGTGAACATCTGAATCAAAATAGCGTTGAATAATTGAGAATATTTGAAGCCGAAACTAATAAAATTTCAAATCTTCACTTTCGACATTATCAGGGTTAAAATATACTTGAATCTGGGGTTTATCGCCGCAGTTCGAGGGCTTAATGAAAATTACATATTAAGCTCCTTACACTAAATGTGTGTGTGTGTGTGTGTGTGTGTGTAAGACTTACAATCTAGACACTCATAATGTTCATTAACTAAATACTTTCCGTGCTCTAATGCACTTTTTACAAAGTAAACTTCGTAAACTGGTGAATATAACCATGCATTACATTTAGAGGACAAGCGGACTCTACTAAATAGTTTTTTTTATATTTATTTATAAAAGAAAACAAATAACTGGCTACAATACAACAGCAACAATTATAATTAATAATAATAACAATTGGTAAAAGTTCAATATTTGTCAGACTTTCCGCGGTGATTACTCTAACAGTTAATTAATATGAAATTTGCATAGATTCTACTCATCATAGGAACGAAACTGGATTTACGAAATTAATTGGTCTCGAGGCAAATAATAACCGGAGTATATTTAGACACCCTTGGTTAAAAAAAATCCATTTATTAAAATTCCCTTTAAATTAAGCAATAATTTTGCAGCATATAAGGAAATTGGAATGCGATACATTACATGCAAGAGAAGACGGAGCTTACATGTCCAGTTTTCAAAGCAGCAGAGCAGCTAATTATAAGACCCAACCTTGAGCGCAGAATAAATTTCTAAATCGACCCCAACAACTGGTTCCGGGAATCACTTAAAACGTCAAGGATGAATGCTATGGACGTAGAGTTATAAGACCACGTACGCTACATATCCCATTATGAAAGAGCCATGTCATAAATTTTCGCACCAAATTACATTTCATAGCAAATACACAAAGAAACGAAATCAGCTGTCCTCCTTGACTGCACAAGCTATCTGGGTGTTGCAGCATAGCAACAGGAACCAACACCCCACGAACGCCAATCCCGCTCAACGACCTTACTATATTCAATAAGGAAACAACAAAGAGTCGAACAGACTTGTTCACTACACCGGACTGTGAGCGTTTCAAACTAGTGTACTGTTCGATCATAAACAGAGATTCACCCACAAAATACTGCGAGGACACTGTGTGGTTTGGCTACTGTGTTTTGAAGGGAAAAAACGGCTATTCATCTAGTCCCTCCCAGGGCCATAATTACTGCGTAATTTGAGTGAGAGAAGAGAGAGCGAGAGATAGAGAGAGAGAGAGAAGTTAGAGAGAGAGAGAGAGAGAGAGAGAGAGAGAGATTTATCTAGAGTCCAGTAGG
>NC_061093.1:338801-346301 GCF_015104395.2 Macrobrachium nipponense | reverse complement strand
TATTGTTTTGCTTGGCTGTTGACCCTGTTTCCGTTCGAAGTGTTTATTATTTTGCTTATCTGTTGACCCTGTTTCCGTTCGAAGTGTTTATTGTTTGGCTTATCGCTGTTGACTCTTGCTTATCGCTGTTGACTCTTGCTTTGTTCAGTTTGTAACAGTTCTGCGCTCCAACCCAGATATTCAATGCTCGCGATCTCTTCGGTTAGGGAATTTTCTTGTTTAGATACGGTTTTAACAATAGGCACGGATGTTTCTATATTTTTTTTAGTCCAATTAATGGTTCCTTGCAGTATGGTGTGGGATTGCGGGATAATGCGTCAGCTATGATATTTGCTTTCCCAGGTAGATATCTTAACTTGGCTCCAAAACCTGAATGATCATATGTCACCGAATTCCTTTGGGGCTGTGATTAAAGCCTTTGAAAAACTCGGTAAGTGACTTATGGTCAGTAAGGACTTTAATAGGGTAGCCGTAGATTATGAACTTAAAGTGTACTAGTGAGTTAACGATACCTAGCCCTTCCTTGCCTATTACTGCATATTTACTTTCAGAGGGCTTTAGTTTACGTGAATAAAAAGCTATAGGAAAGAACTGTTTATCATATTACTGAAGTAGTACCCCTCTTACCCCTTGGTCTGAGGCGTCTGTTGCAATAAAAAAAAAATTCCTTATTTAAATCAGGGATTTTTAAGTTAGGTGAGCTGCATTATTCCGCTTTTAAGATATCGAACGCCTGTTGATGCTTTTTAGACCATAATAAATCTACTCCCTTCTTCGTAAGATCTGTTAAAGGCGCTGTCATGATTGAAGAGTTACATATTTGCATACGATTGTAATACCCACTACAGCGCAAAAGTGCTGTATCCCCCTTTTTATGTTAATAGGTACCGGAAGTTATGAATAGCCGACACCTTACCATGGACTACTTTAAGACCTTGACTAGACACATAAAACATGTTCGATTTTTAAAACTCATATTTAGATATTTTACTCTGAGATTATTTTTCCTAATCTCTATAGTACTAGCTCTAGTTTATGTGAATGTACTTCTAAGGTATTAGAAAAGATTCCAAGATCAACCATATAAGCATGTAGGGTATCCCCTAAAAGTCTCCAAACACTATATTGTAATTGGGGCGCAACGTAAGCCGGAGGCATACGTAAAAATTAATAATGTCCCCTGAGTGTGCTGAAAACGGTGTATGAGGTACAATCACTTAGGTAATGGTATCTGGTAAAAGCCTTTAAGTAAGTCCAAGCTGTGAAAAATTTATTCTAACCTAACAGAGATAAAATGTCGTCGGTACATGGCACTGGAAACTATCGGGAGTCGTTTCCTTGTTTAAGCGACAGAAATCTACGCAGATACGCCAAGTCCGATCTTTTATGGCATGACGTTTGAGGGAAAAATTATATGGGCTTATTTGATTTCCTAATGACTCCTATTACTAACATTTTTCAACTTCGTCATTTATCTCTATTTTGAAATTTCATTGAGAGTCTATACGAAGGTACGTATATAGCTTTATGTTTGTCTTAGACCGTATTTTGTGTTAAATTACATCCGTTTTCCCCAGAGATCACTCGCTAGTGGAGAAACTTCCTGGTATTCAGATAAGATAAAAAAATATTCTGCTGAATCACCTCTGCTTGAATGACTTTACGGATATTACTTTAGATAGAGTATAAGAGAGATTCATCTACGACTGATTGGGAGTGATTAAAAGTTAGCAACAATAAAAAAAATGCGATATTTATATGTATAGGTTTTGTGGATTACTAAATTAACTTGTTGCTGCGAGTCAACCGTGTATAGGACTTTGTTCGCGGAAATCGTTATATTTCAGAGTGTCGGGAAGGATTAAAATTTCATTTCCCAGCAAGGTCTTTTTTCACGCACTAAGACATTCGAGGGTGCATGCGTCTCGAGATTTTGCGTGCACACTGCGACTGCGGTTGTGGGAGAATTCTGTTGGGTCGTTGAACAATATCACGATTTATGAGACAAATGATTTGTTCCTCTATATAAGTTATTATTTCATTGACTGTCTCTTTTTGTTCAAACGGATTTTAATATGTTTGAAGGTTTATAGAATTTTCCTTTGATAAACACGCCTTATTTTGCAGGAGGTAAGATCAATATTTTTGTTATACCCCTAGATGGATATCTTACAATTACGCTAGATACAGATCAATGTTTTTTATAACTATAGAGGTATCTGTAAGCGCTCGCTTATCTGGACTTCTCAATAGGGAAGTTCGAACAACAGACGGTGAGTCCGTAAATACAGGATATTACGTGTACTAAAGGAATAAAACAAGATATTCTAATTTTTACGGCGTGTACAGTCGGGCTTAATCCACCACTACTTATAATAACTTAATGTATTAAAGTTACGAGGACCTGCTCTGATTACTTGATATGGTCGTGTGATTCATAGGAAATTCCTTTTTAATTCAAAAAGGTATTGGCATAAAAATAAAAGGTATGGCATAGATGATCCAACATCACTTTTCCTCTCCGCTGAAGTCGCTTATGTGGAATGTGCTTTGCTTGCTACACTCGGCAGATTTGACTGACCTTGACCGTTGACTAGATGACACAGTAACCGAGTTTGCTTTGTTTGATTCTGATATTTAGGGCTACTGTTTACCATCGGCAACGTATTGTGTGTTTTTAGCATTCTGTTGTTGGTTACGTATAAAGCAACGAACGTATGAATGACGAACTATTAGGAACTGAGCGATTACTATCAAGACAAGTTATCTCTACTGCATTCAATATTAACTGTTTGTACTTGCTGTTGTTTACTTCATTCTTTGCTAAAATTTGAAATAGTGAGGGATCCTGGTCAGCGCATTTAGCCTAATGAAAGTTTTTTACAGACATGTTATTCCTTGCAATCCAGCCGTATTTTTAAAGTTAAGTTGAGTCATTGAGGTTCGATATTTTATATAACTCAAAAATCTCAAGGCTATAACTGCGATCAGGACTTTGCAAAGGAGCATTTATTGTCATGACCCGAAATAGTATTACCTCTAATTTATCAAGATTTGTACAGGTGTTCCACTTGTTTTTGTGTGTTTTCTAATCACTACGGTGCCTAACAACCCTATCCATGCATCTGTATAAATACAGACGTCCACTGCGTAAACGCATATTCACTGTTTAATATGATTTGTTACGTAAGGGATTAATAATCACCCAAAATTATAAAATTAACAGTATATGATTATGATATTTCAGGAGAAATTCTGGAAACAGAAACTCAAAGATAAAAACTCGCAGTAGCGACATCCCAATGATGTAGATCATTTCTGTAAAAAAGCAAGATTAAGAATGTCTGGTAACTTCAGCCACAGGAATAACGAAATTCGACCTGCAAAGGAAACACTCAGTTACTCCAAATGAATAAAAAATTGTACTTAGCTTGCTTTTGTGGGAAGTCACAGTGTTCCGATAATGACACACTGCCTTGGCCCTCCTTCTCTGTTTAGCGGATGACTGGTTTGGCTTCAGTTTGCCCCGTGCGCGTTGTTTGGGTGATTCGAGCCCTTGAAGATCCGATGCTGCAGACGCGTTCGGTTTGTTTTTTGAAGTGCCGGAAACGCTCACTAACGATGTTTTCTTGAATGATTCTAATGAGAGACGAAGCTTGCGTTGCCGTAGGAAAAAGACACGTTGGGTTTGTTTCTTGAAGTTATTCACTACTGAAAATGCTCACTAAATGATGATACTAAGTTGCTTGAGAAATCTCTTGCTTTCGTCATCGTTGACTTCTGATGATACTTTATTCATTATTGTGGTTTTTCTTCGGAAGACGTTGAAGAGTTCTTGTTGTTTTCTGAAGTCGCTCACTAAACGATGATACTAAGTTGCTTGAAGAATCTCTTGCTTTCGTCGTCGTTGACTTCTGATATACATTATTCATTATTCTGGTTCGTTTTCTTCGGAAGACGTTTGTAGAGTTCTTTCTGGTAATCTGCCACCAATATTAGGGCGGTTGCCTCGTATAATAAGGCGCCCTATGAGGTAATGTTAGACTTGCGATAATCTTACGCTAAGTCGGTTGGTATTGCACTTCCTTATTCATTGGAGTGTCTTGGGGTTTGTAGATCACTTACGAAGTCGGTATTATCTTCTTTGGTTATGACGACAATGTGTTAAACTCATGATGATTCAGCAAGGATGTGAGGTTCTAGTAGAAACCACAAAGTACAAAAATTACTTATATTCTCTGAGATTACATGTTGAAGATCAAGTAGGATTGTACCGGTCTTCTAATGACGATAGCTTGATCGCTTCTGCCAATGATGATGGCTAATTCTATTCTGTTTACCATCTCGGTTACAAGTCATAAAGGAAGCAGACAGTAGTTCGAACATATGAACATACATACAAAATGAGACACATTACTAATCACGTAGGCCATTTGAATTATAGGTCGCGGTAGTTGTCTCAAGCAGGGAGCTTGACTAATGTTCAAAACAAATGAATGAACACAGGTGACGGCACGTCATCTTAGCCTATATACTTTATCGTCTCTGGTCTGATCACATTCCTGCAAGCAATCTGGTTGACCTCTTTAGTTTTAGTCTTTTATATATATGGAATAACATTCCATATTTTTATTATGTAATCACTTACATATGTATGTAATTATATATATATATATATATATATATATATATATATATATATATATATATATATATATATATATATATATTACTGGTAAAATGTTCTGTAACAACAGAATTCCATCTAATAAAAGGAGCCCATAAAAACCACCAAAATATAGAGAGAAAAGTACTATATTTCAGACACTGCTCTCTCTCTCTTCAGGTATATGAATGAGAAAAGTTTACAGAAAAGGTAGTATTTATACTAAGAGATCCGTCCACAAATAAGCCAATTTAGGTCACCCCCGCCAATAATCTTCCTTTAATCTTCTTAAGTGTTGGTTGAATGAAAACCTCGTCGATCAAAAGCCACTAGGTCACCCCTGCAAAAACAACCTAGACGTCATAGTGGCTTTTGATAAATTCATATCTGACAAAAACTGCAGCCGTGAAGAGATATGTTTAAAAGGAGTGTTAATACTGCTTTTAACACGAACTTCATAAGAAAATTTCCTCCTGCTCCCCGCAGATTCATGATAGCCATCCACTCGCTAAAAAAGTTAGATGTTATAATAAGTAGATCCGACAAAGACGGCAAAATCGTAATAATGGACAAAGACTTCTACCTCGACAAAATCAACCAGCTCCTTAGCGACACAAACACTTACGAAAAATTGACAAAAAATCCCCTCCAAAACATTCCCACAGAATTTTTTCAGAAAGTAAGATTAATTGGCCAAGACAAAAAGAGTATTGAACTATTAGAGAATTTTAAAGTAATTAATCCTAAATTACCTACTTTTATGGCCTTCCCAAAAACACAAAAACAATCTTCCATTCGACCCATCGTTTCATGCGCCGGAGCTTTCAATTACAAAATTCTAAATGGTTAGTGGCCTCCTTTCCCCTTTTTAGGCACTTTTTCTCCCAGTCACATTAAACATTCGGAAGATTTTTGTCACAAATTCAGAGAAGCACATATACCACTTCACAACATAAAACTTTTAAGCCTTGACGTAGACTCCCTATTCACAAAAGTACCAGTACAGGACATTCTTCAGTTTTTAAGGGAAAAATTATCCCCCTATTCAGATCATTTCCCATTGGCGCTTGACAAAATAATAAAGTTAGTTGAATTATGTGCATCTAATAACGTATTTTCATTCGCGGAATCATTCTACAAGCAAAAATTCGGGTGTAGTATGGGTAGTCCTTTAAGTCCTGTTTTAGCCAATCTGTACATGGAATACTTTGAAACTACAGTAATAAATGCAATAAAACCCAAAAACATGCTGTGGATGAGATATGGGGATGATATCCTAACATTTTGGGATAATAGGTGGGGCAATTTAAATGAATTCCTCTCAAAATTAAACGCATTAGTGCCCAGCATCAAATTTAAAGTTGAATGGGAAACAGACAACCAAAATCCTTTTCTGATGTTTTAATAATCAGAGACACGACAGAATACAAATTTACCATATACAGAAAAAAACCAACGTTCTCACTTTCATACATTCACTACTTTAGCTAATCACGACATTACTATCAAGATAGGTGTAGCTAGCAAACCTATTCTTAAGAGCCTTACGAATTTGTTCCCAGAATTCCTGGAAAAAGAATTTGAACTAATTCGCAAGCAACTTTCGTCTTTAAAGTATCCTGACCATATAATTGAGAATGCAATTCACAAAGCAAACGTAATTTTCTACCGACCCCCTAAAGACAAGACCAGAGACACACCCAACAATAAAATAAAAATTCCTCACCTGGAGACGATTAAGAGAGTAACCCACACCCTTGGAAAATCTAACCCTTTTGCATTTACCTACCCAAACACCTTAGCCAAATTCCTGATTAACGTCCAACAAAAGACATCTCCCAAGGACACTGGGGTCTATGAGATCCCATGCCAGGACTGTGACCAATCTTACATTGGATTTACAGGTAAATCACTTCCCCAGAGATTAATACAACACAAACGGTCCAGTTATGTATTGGACACAGAACTTGGCGATTTTCAACCATATTAGTGAACATAAACCATGAATAAACTGGAATTTGTCACTGTAATTTATAGCAGCAACTGCGGTACAAGAGTCAAATGATGGAATCGGCCTTAATAAAAGAGAAGCAGGTAATGAACATCTCAAAAGGAGCGTGGATTTCAGGTGTGATCGACGAGGTTTTCATTCAACCAACGCTTAAGAAGATTAAAGGAAGATTATCAGCGGGGGTGACCTAAATTGGCTTACTTGTGACGGTTCTCTTGGTATAAATACCACCTTTTCTGTAAACTTTTCTCATTCATATACCTGAAGAGAGAGACAGCAGTCTCTGAAATATAGTACTTTTCTCTCTATATTTTTGGTGTTTTTTATGGGCTCCATTTTATTAGATATATATATATATATATATATATATATATATATATATATATATATATATATATATATCTATCTATCTATCTATCTATCTATCATATATATATATATATATATATATATATATATATATATATATATATATATATATATATATATATATATATATATATATATATTATATATATGATATATATATATATATATATATATATATATATATATATATATATATATATATATATATATATATATATATATATATATATATATATATATATATATATATATATAGTATATGTTTTTACGTATTAGCCGGGCCTGGGAGAGGCTATATACGTAAACGGAAAATAATTGAGGGATTTCAAGAGGAAATTGCTTTAACTTACCGTAAACTGATAGTTATTGATAATTTCTTAGAGGGAAAGGTCGCCAGAAAACTCAGCTCGTTACTTTACAGCTATTTATTTACAAAAGGCCCTTACTGGCCTGG